>NW_015387245.1:240808-290159 GCF_001527695.2 Protobothrops mucrosquamatus | reverse complement strand
TTCTCAAGCTGATTGCATCCTTTGAGGGCAGAGCATCTAATGATTATCATACTGCAAAGTAGGTTTAAATCCTCTTGGGCATTTTCCATCTTATTCAGAGGAAAGTTGGCAAGCATTTTAGGGATTCTCCTCACCCATTTCCAACATGTTTCATCTTTTCATTTTATTTATTCATCTTGGATGCCAGTTCACTCCAGAACGGCCCCAAAAGGCTCACAACTTACAAACTCTTTGAACTTTTTCATGAAGTGTGTTTTCTTTTCAAAGCTGTGTCGGTTCAAAATAAGAGGGCTGGATTTAGTTGTTGCCTTCTAGCAATGATTCAGCTTTGTATGGCGTCTTGCCCTCTCAGCTGCAAGAAAAATAAGCTGCCCTCTCCACTTGGTTTCATCTCATCCTTCTTGCCTACAATTTATTCTAGCTCTATTCATCACTGGCATGTAGTCCCCCACTGAGTATTGCCAACCAAATGCAGCTCTTGACAAAATGGTTCCTTTCCTCTGCCCTTAGTTGGTCTACTGTTCACAAAGAATAATGTTCCTTTATCAATGTCAAATAAGATTCAATTGGGACTTTTATATGTGGAATAAGGGGAGGGGGCAGGGTGAGTAATGCTAATTTTTCTTCCACATTGATTGGCTTTCCAGAAGTGAAATAATGCTTTAGATAGGGAAAATTGCTAAGACCATAGGGTAAAAGGCTGGATATCTCAAACCTCCTTCCCTCCAAAACAAATTAGCGTCCACACTCTTGCCTTAGTGTAGGTACTTCATAATTACTACTACCACAAGATGTGCTTGAAGAGTCTCCTTCCTTTAACCCCAATGTGTGAAACAGAACTCCCTTAATTTGTTCCGATAAAAGGTAAACATGGAAATAATTTTTATAACGAAAATCTTCTGCATCTATTGCAGCTCCCTGGCTTCTTGGGGTAATTCTAGTTGGTATAAGAACCATCCAGAACAGGGGTCCCCAACCCCCGGTCCGTGGACCAGTACCAGCTGTGGTATGCCAGCAACCGATCTGCACAAACAAGCAAAGCCCCATCTGCGAGGTGCAGGCAGCACACAAAACCATGCACCCTCCAGTCCGTGGAAAAACCTCTCTCCACGGAACTGGTCTCTGGTACCCAAAAGGTTGGGGACCTCTGATCCAGAAAATGGACACAGTTTCTCAGTTAAGGCACTGTGAACTCTTGCTCCAGTTCCCTGGAATTCTGACTCTTATCTTTTAAAGAGTAACTTTCTTTCCCTGTTGAGGAAAGGGAAGAGTTGAAGAGATCTCTTGGGGCACACATGGCCAAAACTAGATCTTATTCATGTGAATGTTCAGATGCTGACTGGCTTTGAATGTTACTTTACAACATACATTTTTTTTATGATGATGATAATTAGTGTTGAATGCATGGCTCCCACGATCCAAACTGTCTTAATTAAAAAGCAAGATATTTCTGCTCTGAAACTACTTTTAAATGACTGGATTAAAGACAAATTCTAACAAGCACCAGCTTGTTTAGAGTCAGTGTGTGAAACCTTGCATAAATACACAACCAATTCCAATAAGGTGCAGAAAATAATTATTGATGAGTTATACCATTGGACCAAGAATTGCATCTGTAGATATTAACAAATTAATTAATTTCTCATCCCCTTCATTAGACCTAAAAGGAAAACGACTGTAAATATTCACACAGTTGAATTGGATGCAAAAGTATGGAATTGTTTAGCAGTTCTGCCATTGTGCATTGTTTGCCATTGTACCTTTAGAAACTGTGGAGAGAAATGAAATGTGGAATTGCCTATTTCACACCTGTCTTCCTTGCATTTTCAAATTGTATTTGCATTGTTATATCTGTGTTTTGTTTTTGAGGGTTATACTGTTATATCTTGTAGGGTTTGAAAACTGATTTGAAGAGTAGAGGTTAACATTGATCTAGTCGTTTGTTTTTAAATTTTGTTAGCCACCTTGTGTATGTTCCGGAGGAGATAAATGGAGTAAAAATAACCAGAAATGACATTAAAAAATAATAGGTGAAATTCTACAAAAAAAAATGATCCTCAAAGTCCAGCTATTTTCATTCAGTTTTGCTTTGGAAGTGAACTAAATTTCGAGAGGACAATAAATTGCTATTTTGTATTTCTTCAAAAAAAACAACAACCTTGTAAAGATAAATATTGTCTATCTTGTAATTAACTGGTAATTACTACAGAAAAAAACACTGACTCTGATTGAATTAGTGAATTGTTCTTATAGCAACTCACATTATACAAATAATTCAGTGCTAAAAACCTCCAGTTGAAAAGGCAGCAATTAAAGTTGCTAATGCTCTCTCTCTCTCTCTCTCTCTCTCTCTCTCTCTCTCTCTCTCTCTCTCTCTCTCTGTGTGTGTGTGTGTGTGTGTGTGTGTGTGTGTGTGTGTGTGTGTGTGTGTGTGAAGGTTACCTTGTAATGGAGCTGGGAGGCAGGTGAGGAATTTATGTGAGCTGTTTGCAGCCCGAGAAGATCCTGATACTTCAAAGCTGTGCAATGGGAACCTTCCGGAGGCACAGTTTTCCCAAAATAAAAATAATTTGCTGGATGGCCCAAATGGGGAAAAGGGGAAAATAACCACGCTGTTTTTCATGCAAAAACCTCAGAGCTAGCTTCGCTTCTTCTGTGCCTGTATGGATCTATTAGTAAAGTTATACTCTTGGTAAAATAATGTCCCAAGAGTTTCTTTTGCTGCATATGCCAACAGTTGATAGTGTGTGTGTGTGTGTGTGTGTGTGTTGTGTGTGTGTGTGTACAGTTTGCTCTTCTGTGCACCTTTAGGCTTATAAATTGGATACAATAAATATCCTATTTTTTTTTTAGAAAGTGTTGTAAAGATCTCAACAATATTTGTGCAAGAGCAAATGTAAGGTTTAAAAGGCATTCAATGATGCTGGGGGAAAGAAGAATCAAAAGTTGACATTGTCATCCTATGCATACTGTCAGACACAATCAAGGAAGCATTTCTAAATTCAGTGGAGCAATATAGATGCAGAAAAATCACCACACCTTGGAGAACCTGTCCCAACCAATTTAGTCAATTCTGAGCTTGCAGTACCAATAGCTTGCTTCATCCGTTTAGGCATCTTTCTGTGCTCTAAGAAATGTGTCCATTATTAGTTTTCAGATATAGCTAAATGGACAGAAATCCACAATTGTTTTGCAGAATTTAATGAAAAGAGTTTTCTTTAGAGAATCAAAATAAGGTGAAGGATGATAAATTATATTATTAGATTTCTGACTCTTTTTCAACCCTAACAGTTTAAAAATTATTGTAATACATTGAAGTTATGAGTACTACCAATATTTTCATTAACGCCTCATGATTTGAAACAATGTGCATTTTAATGCAATCCGAATGATGCATATCTCTCAACTTTTCTCCATTTCTTTTCCGTTGGGTGTAAATCTAAGGAGACTTTTCAAAAAGGATAGGATACAAATGAGGTACAGTTGTACAAAGTTGTATATGCAGAAATTTGGAGCATAAAGTTAACTTGCCTTTGCAGGGGGAAAATTAATAGCAATTAATAAAAGATACATATCTGGATAATAGATGATTTTGGGAAAATGATTTGGAACTATTGAAGCATTATAGCATTAGTTCAGTAGTAACGGGAGACATAGTTTGTCTTATGATTTTTAGCAGCAAAAATCAATCTGGGTATTAAATCAAACTGGGTGAAAAATGCAATTTCTTCACAGGATGAAACCAGTGACCCTTCTCAACAAATTTTTATCTTTTTCAGCATTTTCTCTATCCTGCTGTAGGAACAAGATACTTCATTTAGTAGACATGTCTTTAATGTATTTGACATGTATCTGGATTTCAAAAATATATTGCATAGTAACTGGACATATTCATAATTCAACAATGTGGTCAAAATGTCAAGTTAAAATAAAGACCTTTAAAAAATAAAGTTGAATAAATGTCATTGCAGTTCCCCATTTCAAGCATCTAAAGAAAGTTAGATCATAACCCTAAATTCATCATTTCATTTCCTGGCAAAACATATTTTGCAAGCTGGAGAGGGTTTTATAGAGAACCATATCAGATTTTTAAAAACAAATTGATGGACAAATCTACTCTTGAATTCCTAAACCTAGTAGACAAAAGAGCTATTCTGTAGGAAGGAAAAGAATCAGCTGTAAATAAATACATCTATTAAACATCCCAAAACATAATTTCAGAAGTTAAAAGCACGCCAGTTTTCATCATACTCTTTATCGCCCACATAAAATAAAAATCACACAACATTTCTGAAATACAATGTTCCTCACTTCAGATAATGAATGAGATACTTGTAAAAACCTTGCACATAGGTTCGGTACATATAGAAAAGCTTCGGTACATATAGAAAAGGTTGCAATCTAATCAAATGCTACCTAAATTTTCTGGCTAGTCAATGAGGAAGGCAATAGAAAGGAAAGCAACTTCAGTACTGTTGCCAAGAAGACTGCATGGATGCAACCAGAAGCTGAGTTTGATATGATGGAAGGAAGATGTCTATGGAGATTCTCAGTCATCCAGGTCATATTCCAAAGATGCTTTTTCACGAGGCAGCTGGACTTCCTTTGTTTTTCTTTGAAGACGTTTCGCTTCTCATCCAAAAGAGCTGAAGAGGCTTCTTGGATGAGAAGCGAAACGTCTTCAAAGAAAAACAAGAAAGTCCAGTTGCCCCCAAAAGCATCTTTGGGATGGAAGGAAGAGTTTCATCATAAGCTATTGTCAGGCACAAAAGTCCAGGACTACCTATGAAATTCAATTGGTGCTGGATAAGGGTCAATTAAATTCAAGAGGGGTTGGACTTAGTCTGCTTGTTGCTATGTAGAAACTTTAGGCTGATTTCTATTTGACTCTGCCCCCAGCTTCTGCCATTACGTCTCCTACACTTATGGTACCAAGTCAGGTAGGACTCTTTCAAGCTGTGCTTCTAATTCAGGCTTTTGTATTGGAATTGCAGTCTCATTCATGGATTTAAGGGAAACAGTTATCTAGAAGATGTTATCTTCTATGTGTAATTTTCTCATGTTTCCCCACTGCTTGCTATATTCTGTCTCCTTACTAGAAAAAAAAACCCCTTTTACAAACAGCATGTTAGTAGCTCTAAGAGCTATTTATCTGCCTGCACACGTAATACTTCAACTTGGCCTAGGGAACAAATTCAAAGCCTGTGAAGACAACAGAGGGGTGTAAACACTTAGTCAGCTCTATTGCAATTATATTTTGCATTAACTGAATCTGCTTCAGCAGCAGTCCCCTATATAATGTAGCACAACTATCCAAATGGGAGTTTATGGGATTATGCTTCCCTGCAACAAAACTTTCAGTTTCCAGATAGGACTGCAGCTGAGATATCAACCGCACCTGGTACAAAGCACTGCATGTTGTCAAAAGTGCTTAAGGTTTGTTTATTTATTAATTAAATATTTATACCGCCATCTCATCTAAGCAACTCCAGGCGATTTACAACAGGAAAAAAACCATATAAATACTGTACATAAATAAAAACATAGCTTTAAAAACCAAGTTTAAAAAAGAAGTTAAAACTTACAAATAAAAATAAATCAGTTTAAAATTCAAAAGCTAGAAGGTTAACAAGACAGTGAGAGTATCTCCAGGGCTACATCATACTTCTAGACCCCCATGCTAATTGAGAAAGTCAGGTTTGAACACTCCTCCAGAAAACCAGAAGAACAGGGACTTGCCTTACCTCTGGGGGTAAGATGTTTCATAAGGCAGGGGCAGCCACTGAGAAGGCCCTCCTCCTAGATCAGACATGTCAAACTCGCGACGTCACATGATGTCGCACAATGTATCGGGACGGTTTTGCCGTTGCCGACAATGGGGTGGGCACGGCTTCCGGATGATACATCTGGCCCGCGGGCCGGCAGTTTGACACCCCTGTCCTAGATTCTGCCAGTCAAAACTCCCTGACCAACAGAATATGCAGCATGTCCTCCCTGTTTGACCATGTGGGATGGTCCAATGTAATTGGGACGAGATGGTTCCTCGGATAGCCAAGTCCCACGCCATGAGTGGTTTTAAAGGTGATAACCAACACCTTGAATTGGACGTGGGAGCAGCCTGGCACCCAGTGCAGCTCAACAAAGCAGAGGTGTTACATGTGCCACCTCCTAGTGAAGCCCCAAACTGCTCACACTGCTGCATTCTACATCAGTTGCAGCTTCTGGATACTTTACAAGGGTAGCCCCACGTTGCATTGCTGTAATAGGAGACAACTAGGTCATGACTGACTGTGAGGAGAGCTTCTCCATTCAGGAAGGGGTACAACTGACACAGAAGTTGAGCAAAGGTCCTCCTAATCAGTACTGCCACCTGCTCCTTAAGCAAGAATCATGAGTCCAGGAAGACCTCAGATTACGCACTGGGCTAGTCTGGGGCAATGCTATCACATTCAAAACCAAAGAAGGTAAACCTTTAGATACAGAGAAGCCACCTACTCATAGCTGCTCCATTTAACCAGAGTTCAGCTAAATTAATTCTTTTGAACTTTCATTGGAAATGTAGTCCTCTCCAGTCCAGCTTGAATATCCCCCTTATGATCTGAGCAACCACCCAACAGCAATGCTCCTTCACTTTCCTTGCAACTCATTCTTCCAGGGGATACAGGTCCGGTGCAACCTTTTGCTTCACCTGAGGAGAAGTAGAATTCTGTATTGTTTTTATTCAGCATACAAATCATTTCACTTAGCTAATTCCCGTTTAACAAACCAGTTGCAATGGTACCTTGGTACTGATCATTAATTTGTTCCGGATGGTGCAATGAAGAGCAGAAATGAAGTGTACCAAGAAAATTTTTCCCATAAGGAATAATGTAGTGAGTCACAAGGCAGCTGGCCAGTTCTAGCTCGCGCATTGACTACTGAACAAACAATGAGTACTGGGACAAAAAAATTGTGTCCAAATGCATTGAGTACCAAATTTGATGAGTTTCAAAGCAATTGAATACCAACGTACTACTGTATTCGATAGGGCCTTGCTATAATCAGAAGATGGAATATACAGATGGGGACTCTGACAGGAAGATGCTAGAGATCTAAGCAAAAATATCCATGCTACTAGCCCAGTGGTAGCGAACCTATGCCATGGGTGCCAGAGGCAGCACTCAGAGCCCTCTCTGTGGGCACGCGTGCCATTGCCCCAGTCCTAGGCCTTCAGCTGGGTTTTATAAAATCTTTTCGCTTTAGGCCTCTGCTACCGTGTGCAAAAAAAAAAGGTTCAATCAATCAGTCAATTTCAACTTCTTGCGGGGAAAAAAAAGATCTTGCAAAGTTGGAATTGATTGATTGAACTTTTTAGTCCCACTCAGTCTGCCGTTACCACCGCAGCCATGCCCACCCAATGTGCCACCCCACCCAATTGGCCACACCCAGCCAATGGGCCACACCCACCCGGCACCTGACAATGCATAAGTGGGTTTTGGGTTGCAGTTTGGGCACTTGGTCTCTAAAAGGTTCGCCATCACTGTACTAGCCTTTTCATCAATTCTATATGAGGGCATTGTAGAATCCTCAGAATCACTACTCTGGCCCTATTGCAGGTTTGGGGCAAAAACAGGGATGTGTTGCTCCTCGCAGCAAGGTACCAAGAGTTAAGGTGCTATGCTCAATCACACATTCAGTACCACATATGTGCAGCTGAAGATGGAGGATGGAGGGAATGGGCTGGAGAAAGCTGAAACTGCAAAATAGTATAT
The DNA here is from genome assembly GCF_001527695.2 of Protobothrops mucrosquamatus. Lineage (NCBI taxonomy): Eukaryota > Metazoa > Chordata > Lepidosauria > Squamata > Viperidae > Protobothrops > Protobothrops mucrosquamatus. The sequence continues at coordinate 282,408 of NW_015387245.1, read as the reverse complement.
GAGAACGGTTCGGGACAGTGTTTCCCAACCTGGCAATTTCCAGTCCACATGCTGGCTGGGGAATTCTGGGAGCTGAAGTCCACATATCTTAAAGTTGCCAAGGTTGGGAAACGCTGGCTTAGGAGATGAGTCAGAATCTGACAGAAAATAAGCCGATCTCTTTTTCCATTGAAAGCATTTGCAGATGCCAGCTTTCCATAGGGAATAATATAAGCACAATCTTTGGCAGATGAGAAACTAAAGGAGAAAATGAGAATGGAAAAGTAAATTGGACATACTACTAGTCGGACTGAATTCCTACAGGCCTCCTGGTTGTATCTATGAAGTCCCATAATGCAGTCATGGTCTTTAGGAATTCTGGTCAGTTTCAATAGGTCGAACTTTGTTCGATGACAAACAAGGCCACTAAAGAGGTAATAATATATTTCACAAATTATAACCCCGTTCTGGCTCAGCTTTAATTGGGCTTAATGTGATCCCCCTCCCCATGAAGAGATATAAAAGAATCACAGAAAAATCAGCCATTCAGAAATATTTTGTTATATAGTTGCTGACAAGAAACTGAAGATCCTTTGGCCCAAGCATAAATAATGTTAACATTTTCAGCCATGAATATTTATACTTTAATTATCTATGTTGCTTAATGTAACACATTCTGCCATATTTATATTCTGTTTTGTTTCATGTTACGCTCTTGACTGTAAAAAGCTTACAATACCATATTAATGCTTCCTATCAAATGTATCATAGGAAGACTTGTATTAAAACTTGATAGCATGCTATTTTTAGTTTCATAGATGGGAAATTTGGATAGCACACAAATCTAATAAACAAATTGCATATACAAACACAAATCTCACATCTTGCCAAGATATATTTGTTATGTAAAACAATGGGTCTCTTGTTCAGCATGAATGCTCAGTTTCCTAATCAAACTCAGGCTGTATCTCAAAACCTCACATTTCCAAGCAAGAGGCAAAGAAAATCTCTATTTGGCACAAAGAAAAGAAGCATTTCCAAGAAGTAAAATCTTCTTGTAGGTTAATGTCACTTACACTGTGTCAATTGATTGCTACAACAACAACAAAATAGTGCTTCTGAAGAAATTGTAAGTCAGCTGTAATTTCCTTCCCGTTGCTACACTCAGACCTAGGGCTAAACTTAGTAAATGTGGATAGTAGAGAACTGCTGGTTCTAAATTATCCAACTTTCTTAGATAATACCCACATCCCTGAAGCAATTGTTCATTCCCTTTACTATGCAAAACTTGTTGCTAATAAAGCAGCAAACATGCAAAAAAAATGAATGTTCTTTTCCTATTACAGCACATTCACTGCTCAGACCAATAACTAAAGAGCCTGACTATTGCACATTTTACTAGTCCATACCAAGTGTCCTTTGCACATTATCACAGCACATGCTTTTACGCAACACACTGGCACTGTAGTGTTATTATAACACATTTCACCACACTAGAGCTGCCTATGGCATTAAAAGCAGGTTTACTTCTTCCACAACAATTGTACAACCCATTTTCTGAAGACTTTTTCTTCTGTAGCCAGCCCCACTGATTTAGTGTTTGGAAGTGCTTCTCCATTTTTTCAGGTGGACCTAATATTTAAATGTATAAATACCATGGAAAAAACCCATCATGATTTAATAATCACAGTATAATTACTGAAATCTCATAGCTATCTTCTGATGATTTCTTAGCTTGGATTCAAGTCTCCCATTGGTATAAATGCTGTTCACACGATACTTCAAGTGGAGGAAGAAGAAGTAAGGCTTTTCCCTTGTAGTCCTCTAAGATTCAATTCCAGAAGTTTGGAAGACCCTCTATAATTCTAAAATATCATGGGTTTGTCAGTGGGATCCTTTCTCTTCTTCTAAGATGGAGATAGACTAGTTCCAAGCCTTCATTTGCTTCAACACTTTCTGTTGATTATTTTCATACAATATATTTCTACTTGCTTTCCTCAACTGGAATATTGGAAGGCTGCAATTTAATGTTAGATGTTTTGTACACATTCCCTTCTTCCTCCATAAGAAAAAAATCAGTGAGTGTATATTTTAAATTTTATGTTAAAATTACCCTTAAATTGCATCCCACCTCCTGCTGCTTAATACTTAATTGCTTGCTCACACAAGCAGCAGATTTCAATATTTATACATTCTGGCCCAAAATAAATGTTTCTGTGTGATAGGACATAAGCACAAGCTTAGCATTTTTCACACCCACCACAGCATTTTCTGTTCCCCAGGAAAGTTATACTGGAAATGGAAAATGGCGGAAGTTGGCATCAATTTATTCACTTCCTATTTGACCTACCCCAAAATATCTTATCACTCTATGCTCATGTGGGCTGTTGGTATAATGAAATAGAAAACATGAAACATCTACCAGTACATCATAGCTGTAGGACAATTATAGCAATTATTCAGCCAAAAAGTTGAATTCCTGAAGGAGGGTCATAAGTGTTTATTTTATGCATTTGTTACATTTATTTGCCACTAATATGGCTGTAGAGCTAGACCAGCAGTAAGCCTCCACTTAGGGGCAATCTTCTCCCCACTTTCCTGGTGAAATGGTATGGTTCAGGTTTGCTCAGAGAAAGCTGAAATTGCCAACAGATGTCAGGGAGACTGTGATTGGCAGCTGAAATCAGGAAATTCCCGCCTCTCCTCTTATATGCAAGCTGGGTTCACTTTTATGACGACTAATCCCATTTGAGGAGTGGGATCTTCCCTCATTGCCTGAGAGCTACTTGATTGCAACTCAAGGGTGAGTTCCTGGCCTTGTAACTTTAACTGCTGTGACACTTTATTTGTTGACCAGGGGAAGGAGTGAAGGCACTCCAGGAAGTGCTTTGTGGTAAATGACCACTTGTGGTATTTTTGCAAGGAGAGATGGAGATTTTTATTTTGTTTCTGGTGGGTAGAAAAGCCAAGTAAATCAGCTGGGGTCTGGAGCAGTAAAAAGCTAGAAGATAAAGTACACTGTTTAGAAAAGGAGCGTTTTAAGATAATCTTACATCAATTGTTTACCTTGGAGGCAAGGTAGAGTGTTGGATTTTTCTGTGATTTAATAAATTAAACCTGGACAGCTGAGGAAAACATGCCTTATTTGAGAGTTTTGTTACAGTGAGCTGGGTGGGTGATCCAGTTAGGAATGAAATTTTAACACATGGCCTTGATAACTGTAGAAGAAAAGGGGGAAAACCCAAGTATAGAACTAAAAATTGGTACAGTTTTCAAGTATTCTCACAAAGTATGGACTTGCATTTTATAAGGCCAGTCTTTCGATTGGGGCTATGTTAAGTCCAAGTACGATGATAAAAATTGAACGTTCTCATTTAACATCAGTTTATGTCCCCTGGGATTGTAAAAGAAGCATAAATGTAAAGCTGACTTTGTCTTTCTAAGTTATAATAAAGAAATTTCTAAAACCTTAGATTTGAACAACCATGCTCTGAATTTTGCAGCACTGAAATCTATAAGACTTGTGTTATGACTGGTGGAAAGTAATGGTTGAGTTATTTCGACTGCCAAATGTAATAGATTGACACATGCTTCTTGGATCTGGTAAAAATCCATTGAATCAAACTAATACTGTACTTTACAATCTGCAGTTAGAAGCCTTCAACTGACTGGGGAGTTTCTTCAAAAGATATTTTATTTGTAAAATGTAGGCTCTGTTGCTTGGAATAATTGATGAGCCATAATAATGTACAAGCCTCAGTTACCAAAAAGCTATCCAATCATCAAGCATACAGGATAATAAGGCTATAGTGCATTGATTTTGGTTTTGGTAATGTTTTACTTTCTTTGTTAACTGGTACAAGAGAATTCAGTGTAATTACAAAAGCGCTCTGCAGTTAATGAGCATAAACTACAAAAAAATACTGATTTAATAAAAGTGGGTGTGTTTGCAGATTAACTATTGCAGCTGAGCAGTCCCCATCTCTTTAGTACAGGTAGTCCTCGACTTACATGTAATGACCAGCACTGGAAAAAAGTGATTTATAGCTGTTTTTCATACTTATAACCATTGCTACATCCCCCTGGTCATGTGATCAAAATTCAGATGGTTGGCAACTGGTCTGTATTTATGACGGTTGCTGTGTTCTAAAGTCATGTGATCCCCTTTTGTGACCTTCTGACAAGCAAAGTCAATGGGGAAGCCAGATTCACTTAACAACCAGGTTACTAACTTATTAACTGCAGTGATTCACTTAACAATTGTGGGAAGAAAGGTCATAAAATGGGGCAAAATTCACTTAACAAATGTCTTACTTAGCAACAGAAATTTTGGGCTCAATTGTGGTTGTAATTCGAGAACTATCTGTAACTCCTCCTCCAGACCTTTGTGTTACCCGTAGATATATCGGATGATATGGCCAGATAATTTTAGACCCTGATCTTTTTGTGACCTTCTGACAAACAAAGTCAATGGGGAAGCCAGATTCATTTAACAACTGTATTATTGACCGTATGAAGGAATCCTTTGCATACAAGTCCTTAAATGCTCAATACCAAAAATAGCCCCCAGGGTTTCTGTTGCTTGTTTTCCCTTTCCTTTATGCAGTAGCTGATGCAGTGAGTGATCTTGGCAGTAGCTGAAGTGATAAAATAGAAGAAGGTGGTTGGCTGTCCCTTTAAATCAACACAAAAGCAATTTGCCCAAGTGTCATTTGGAAGAGAGAGAAAAATGATAAAGGATTAAACATAGTCTTATCTTTCCCGTTTAGTGCTGTTCCCAACATCTTGCTCTTAGTTATGTCTTTCCCCATGAAGAATATGATTCTTCAGGAAGGTGCTACAAACCCCAAAACATAGCTCTATATAATAGCTTTTCAGCCCAGGCTATAAGGCACAGCCCATAATCAGCACATATACCCAGGGCTCTTTTTCTCATAGAATGCCCAGAACGGAGTTCCGGCACCTTTTTTGGATGGAACCTTGTAGGGTAGGCAAGGCGGGTTGTATGATGTGTGTGAGTTCTGGCACCTTTTTTTTTTTTTAGAAAAAAAGCACTGCATATACCAATATTTATCATGGTAAGAAACATGCTGAAATCCAATATCTTCTCTCCCTAACAGCCTCTTACCCACACATATTCATTAATTAATTCCATTCATTCATTCATTCATTCATTCATGTTGCTATCCATCTAACCAAGTGACTCTGGGCAGGGAATATAATCTTAAAAATAAAAATAATGACATACAGAAATACAGAAATTATAACAGGTTATAATTTGCAACCATGAGTTATAATATGACACCCCATTTTTAAATAAAATGAAAACTTACTAACATGTCCTGCTTGAACTGTCATCAAAGTTTATTACTGCTTTGAAAAGGCTATTAGTTTGAAGCCCAATTAGATGCTTTTAAAATCAGAATTTAGGAAGACGCCCCTCAAGTAACAATACACATCATTTGTGTCTAGTTGTTGTAGGAGTGGCCCTTGTTGTATTTTGCTCTTCCTTTCTTGTCTTTAGCAATAGCACTTAGACTTATATACCACTTCACAGTGCTTTACAACGCTCTCTAAGTGGTTTACAGAGTCAGCATATTTCCCCTAACAATCTGGGTTCTCATTTTACCAACCTCAGAAGGATGGAAGGCAGTGGTGGGATTCAAATACCTGAACAACTGGTTCTCTATGTGGATGCCGCTTCCGGAAGTCCATTCTGGGCCTGGGCCTCCGAGGCCCAGAACAGACTTCCAGAAGCAGCATCCACGCACTTCTGGTGGGCTGTTCTGGGCCTGGGAGGCCTCCCCCAGCTCAGAACAGACTTCCGGAAGTGGTGTCCACACACTTCCAACAGTCTGTTCTGGGCCTTGCAAAAAAGGGCTAAGGCATCAGCCAGTTCGCCAAAGTCAACAAAAAATTAGCTACCGGTTCTACCAAGCTAGTGCAAACTGGCTGAATCCCACGATTGATGGAAAGGTGAGTCAACCTTGAAGTAGTGAGGATGGAACCCCTGGCAGTCAGCAGAATTAGCCTGCAATACTGCATTCTAACCACTGCGCCACCATGGCTCCTTTAATTTGCAAGGTGAGACTTTAACCCCCCAACAGCACAGGTTATGAAGACTGTTAGGTGTTCAGTATCTATTCTTCTTTTACTCTTGGAATCCATCTTTTGCAATGTATTAAAGATTTTAATGACATTATCAGTGTAGTTTGTATCAATGTCAGGATGCAATGATGCATTTCACAGAAATGTCTCGGAGAAATAAAAAGGCTGGATTCCACCACACATGTGCTGGCTTCCTCTTTTACTTTCTAAAATATTGGCTTTAAGGGACTGCTGGGAATCACATTCTTTTCTGTTCTTCTGTCCCCTCTTTTTAAAAAAAAATGCTTTAGTGCAGGGTTTTTCAACCTTTTCACCCATTGTACCACTTTTAGGATATGGCAATATCCGAGTGCCACCAGTCACCTAGCAAGGTGTCAAAAACTTGATGACCCCAAAAAAAGGAAAAAAGTGATAAAGTACGGTAGTCCTCGACTTACAACAGTTCACTTAATGACTGTTCGAAGTTACAATGGCACTGAAAAAAGTGCCCCCCAAGCCACAGCCGAGCAAGACACCTGCCTGCCCACCCAGTGGCGCTCTTCCTCCTGTCTGAGGTTTTCATTGTTGTGAGCATTTCTATTGAGGATTGGCAACGGGGGTGGGGTGGGGGTGTTTGGTATTTATTCCCCCCGTCTGCTGGGTGGTTGCAGCAGGTTTTGGTCATTTCACATGACCCTGGGACACTGTGACCGTCATAAATATGAATCAGTTGCCAAGCATCTGAATGTAAATCACAAGACCTTGGAGATGCTGCAACATTCCAGCTGATCGGCGCTTCTTCTGGGCTCAGAAGCACCAGGATCAGCGCCGAGCTCCAGCTGGAGCCTGGCGCTGATCCTGATGCTTCCGCTGAGCCCTGACAGCCCTGAAGAAACGCCAATCAGCTGGAAAGTGGCACTGATCCTGGCGCTTCTGCTGAGCCCCGACAGCCCTGCAACTCCAGCCATCTCTCGCTCAGGCTTGTGCGGTGCTGCCACTGGTTCAGCTCATTCCTCTCCTCCGCTACCACTTTTCTAGGATGGTCGCGTACCACCTGCCAGGTGCCAATGTACCACAGGTGGTACCCGTACCACTGGTTGAAAAGCCCTGCTTTAGTGCATGCCTCAAAATATGTTTAAGGCAAGGATGAACTACATGCTAAGTTTGCAAAATATCCTTGGCTCAGTCCATAGGTAGGCCTGCAAAAAGTCTACTGTATTCAGTGAAGTTAGGACTGAGTTAAGCAGAGTGATAACCTGCCTAAAAATAAGGTTGTTTTTGGGTGTTTTGATCTGTACATAAAACAGGGCCCACTTCTGTTATCCTCCTTCTGCAGTGTTCGCACTCTTTACTTACTTTACAAGGAGTCATCAGTTAGAAGAGAAATAGCATTTGATTGTCCTCAGTAATATTCTTGATCCACTGACCTAGTCAGTAACGATTTCTTTGCCATAGTTTGTCTCTTGTCAGTTATATCATAATCTTTGGAATGTTTTGCCAAGTTGGGTTAACTCATTTACCCAGACATGATAAATAGTCATTGCATGAAGAGCACAACCTCAACACCTTCATTCGCGTTGTTTCGTGTCTAACAGTAAAGCTCAATTCTTAGTGTGTGACTCAGAAAAATTTCCAATTTCACACTTGATTTTCCCCTTGCTCTACTTGGCAGCTCGCATGCTTCTTGCCTGTCTCCATGCACTGTGGAAAATGGACGTGATTTTCAAACCCTTAATAATTTCTTGGTATGGGATAGATACATTGTCATTATAATATGAATCTCTGCCTCACTTTGTCTTGATTAACTCGGTCTTCTGAAGCAGTAATTCTCAGGTATTTCCAGCACAGTAACTTTTTCCTATGAACAATAACTCTTCTACATTATTCTTAGTTAGATAAAGAAAGTTCAATCCCAGTTAGATAGATTAAGATTTTATCTACCGTACCTCTCTCCACACACACAAAAAGCTACATTAAAGTTATAATTTGAAGCATTAAGGGTAGCAGGAATAGGCTAAATATAATAACATTCATAGCAGTATTGATATTAACATTCTGAAAATACCACAATATCTACAGAATTGTGTGGTTTTTTTTAAATTAATATGTTGTACTGCTCTGTCCCTGACTCACAGGTACTTGAATTTCGGATTCTAAAACAATGATAATGCCAGTATGAATACTTATGACTTTGTTCCAAGGCAATATGAAAAAATAATAGAAGTCAGCAATGAAAGAAATTCAAGAATATTGTAGATTGGAAAAAGAGTGTTGGAAAAGAAGCTCTAAAAAGGTGACAGTGAATGAACCCACTTTAATCTGGCCTATATACAGCACTCCCTGGTTAGGTCGGCGTTAAAGTTCCATATCGTGGGGGATCCTGATCAGTTTATGTAGACTCCAAACCATAATCAATCCCACTTGTTTTCGGTTGTCTCATTTGCTTTTTATTTTTACCAAGAACAAGGAAGATATTTTTATATTTTTTTGTTTGCTCTTAGAATTCTTTTCCTAATCCTACCAAGGTTTTGTACTAAACACGATAAAGATAATCTGATTCTAGACAGGTGTTCCATATCAAGAACAGAACAAAATAAAATATATCCGTGTAGTGACTAAAATGAATGCTTAATTCTGTATTATATTATCAAACAACAGTACCATGCCCCTAAAGGAAAGAAGCACGTACCTCTACTTAATTCCTCCTTGTCAATCTATTGGTAAAGCCATCACCATGACCCAATTATAAGTTAAAAGCTTGGGGACATTTTTTTTATAAAAAAGTATCCAGTGCAAAAATTCCAGAGTAGATGCCACATGAATTTTACTAGAATGGGCTTTCATAACAGAGCAAATCTCCTTTCAACATCCTTTTTCTCCTTTTTGTAGAGATATCTAAAGAGACATTTTCAGAGAAGATTTTTAGATCCAAAGAAAGCATGTTATCTATATTTTTTTTACTGATTATGTGCTGTCAAGTTGGAATCAATTCTTAGTGACCACATAGGTAGATCTTTCTCCACGTTGATCTCCCTCTAATGTGTTTTTTTCAGCTCTCCCAATGGTACATCTATTGTCCATCTACTACCATAAGCCAGCTCCAAACCACTAAAAACTAGGACAGAAGTTTAAAAGTAGACTAGACATGACCCCAGAAAGCAAAGCACCGGCATATAATAGTGTGGTTATATAGGTAGTCCTCAACTTACATCCCTAATTGAGCCCAAAATTTTTGTTGTTCAATGAGACATTTGTTAAGCGAGCTTTGCCCCATTTTACAACCTTTCTTCCCACAATTGTTAAGTGAATCACTGCAGTTAATAAGTTAGTAACCTGGTTGTTAAGTGAATCTGGCTTCCCCATTGACTTTGCTTGTCAGAAGGTCACAAAAGGGGATCACATGACTTTAGAACACAGCAACCGTCATAAATACAGACCAGTTGCCAACCATCTGAATTTTGATCACATAATCATGGGGATGCTACAAAGGTCACAGTTGTGAAAAACAGTCAAGTCACATTTTTCAGTGCCATTATAACTTGGAAGGGTCACTAAATGAACTGTTGTAAGTCAAGGACCTGTATATCTGTTCCTTATGAGTGATTTGTCTGTCCTATTTTGAGCTAATTGAAGTTTTCTGACTTCAAGATGAGTCTTTTGAATGTGCAATGCCAAAATAGGGGAGGACAAAAACACAAGTGGGCAACCTCTTATTTTGTCTGACCTAGGCAAACTGAAGAGGACATTTTGCATGCACAATAGCAAGGGAACAGCTCAGACCAGCTGCCAGTCTCACTCCGTCTAAGTAGCATTGAGTTCACCTCACTGATTCAGGGCAAGGGGAAACTGTTCAGAGTGGGGAAGAAAACACCATCCCCAAATTGGCAGGCAATGGACAAGGAACCTGTTTGCAATCACTGTTACAATTGTAGAGGATTTACGTAAACAAAGGAAAAAAAAAATCAATCAGTCGGATGTACTGGAAATGGAAATGTTATTGGAATTGAGTCTCTTGAAATGTTTTCAAATATTTAAACAGTTCCTAAAAGGGCAACACTATTAAATGTCTATTTTTGGAATGCTCTCTGTACTGTGAATATAGTTCTCTTGTGATATCATACACATTAGTATTTCTTGAATGGCTGGCACTGTGTGCTTCTGGAAGGTAGGGAGAATTTCCGTTCTTTCATACTGTGGGGTTGGCAAATGGTGCCATTTTTACAGTACTGTAGCTTTCTCTTCTCCCCCCCCCCCCCCCAATCTTTTAGTAAAAGGTTTTGGACTCGTTTTTCAGAGTCAATATCTGATGGTTTGATTTCAAAACTAGCACTTGGACTTTCCAGTTTTGAAAATAGTTGTAAAAGTGAAATATTTATAAGGAAACTGTGTTAGATACATTCTCAAACTGGCTTAGGGAGAGCTTTTTCATAGCACGGGGGGGAAAAATCTATTCCTAAGCCTGTTTTTGAAATTCTCTTGTAGAAAAAAAATATCCAAAAGTATCTAATTGAGCCATGTATGTATTTATGCTGCCACACATTATGATAAATTATTTCTTAGAAAGTAAGAACAGTGGCAGTCTCAGTGAATTCCATTCTATTCCTTCTGGGTCATCTTTTGATGCCATTCTTGCTTCGCAGATAATCAAATCCCTTGAGTCACACTTGATTCTGATAATGCATGAACACAGGTACATATAATGTTTTAGTTCCTTAGCTGTTGCACAAATAAAGTTTGCCATTGCTTTCTTCACTTTTTTCCCCCAACTTCCCACTGTAGCTTACCAAGGAATTTCTGGTGATCCCCCATCCAAATATTAATCACCTTAGGTTTTTCATAATCAGCCAGCTAGGTGCTGCCACGTGTTGATTTTAATATTTGTTGTGAATAAAATGTGGATGCTACTCTCAATTCCCTGGAGGAAAAGTGGAATGTAAATGTAATGAAGGAATAATCCAGTAGTCAATGTTATTTGTGTTTGATGTAAAACCTTAAATTGTACAGTAGGAGAATCCCTGAAGTGTGTAAATTTGTCTTCTTGGGAAGTGTCCTTGAAATGCAGATGACTGAAATGTTCAAGGGGATTATGCCTTGTCAGAGTGCATGATGTAGCCAACACTAAATAGACTGAAGCCTTACTGGTTTCAGTGGGAAAGCTTCAAGTATCTGCTGAGCTATAGTTCTTAAACTGTATTTTTTGTGGCATTTAGCTCCTTGTATTCACTGCATGACACTCAGCACAAGTGGTACTCACAATCATTTATTTCAACAATGTTTATTTGTGCATTGCAGTTTTAGATATCCTAACAGCCAGTTTTCTGTCCCAAAGGTGCTTTTTCAAGAGGCAGCTAGACTTTCTTGTTTTTCTTTGAAAATGTTTCGTTTTGCTTAGAGCTAAAGAAGCTTCTTGGATGAAAAGCGAAATGTCTTCAAAGAAAAACAAGAAAGATGATTAGGGGACTGGAGGCTAAAGCATATAAGGAACGGTTGCTGGAATTAGGTATGTTTAGTCTAATGAAGAGAAGGACGAGGGGGGACATGATAGCAGTGTTCCAATATCTCAGGGGCTGCCACAACGAAGAGGGAGTCAAGCTATTTTCCAAGGCGCCTGAAGGCAGGACAAGAAGCAACGGGTGGAAACTAATCAAGGAGAGAAGCAACCTAGAACTAAGGAGAAACTTCCTGACAGTTAGAACAATTAACCAGTGGAACAACCTGCCTCCAGAGGTGGTGAATGCTCCAATACTGGAAGTTTTTAAGAAGAGACTGGACAGCCATTTGTCTGAAATGGTATAGGGTTTCCTGCCTGAGCAGGGGGTTGGACCAGATGACCTCCAAGGTCCCTTCCAACTTTATATTATTATTATTATTATTATTATTATTATTATTATTATTATTATTATTATTATTATTATTATTATTATTATTATTATTATTATTATTATTATTAGTCCAGCTGCCTCTTGAAAAAGCACCTTTGGGACAACCATGACCTGGATGACTGAGAATCTCCATAGACAACCAGTTTTCTGGGTAACGTGAAGATTGACAAATAATAATAATAATAATAATAATAATAATAATAATAATAATAATAATAATAATAATAATAATAATAATAATAATAATAATAATAATAATAATAATAATAATAATAATAATAATAAACAAATAGCACACAAACAACCAGCACAGTAAGACAAAATATTCTTTACTGAACTCAGTGACGCTTTGAGAATATTTGGGTCAGTGGTTATATGTTGCAATATTTGTATTGTCCTGATCCTCTGGGGATCTCAGTATGATGTATCTTGTCTTCTTAATGTATTCTCACCAGCCCAGTGAGACTGATTGACTCAGGGTTTTCCTATGAACAGGGTATCTGAACACTTGAACTCCGATCTCACTGGTCAAAAGTTCAATTCTTTATCCTCTACATTAGCTCTAAGGCAAGCCCTTGACTAGCCCTTTTATGTGATAGAGAATGTAATGCTCTTCAGTTATCATCGAAGAGAGAAAAAACAGTAAGCAAACTTTTGGAAGATGGAGTTGTGCAGAATTTTAAGAAAGCCTGTCGTGGAATTGTTAGGCAGATCACATTCTGCTTTTATTGACTGAAGCCTGCCACAGCTTAGGTGGTATGTCAGTGCCAAAAAGGCAGCTTGTGATAAGCCTTTCATTGCACTGAATGATTCTGCAAACAACAAATCATGCCATGCGAACTCCAGGAGAAAATTTCTGAACTTCGTATGAGCTCTCTGAGTGGAAAATGATTTGGATCCAACGATGGAAAAATGTATAAATGATTTACAACATCTCTCTGTAGGGTGGTCAGCTTAGCCTCCTTCCCTCCTATTTTCAGTGTTAAACACCGACATGATGGCCCCAGTCTAGAACTTCAAAATCCTTCAGTTAAATTGCTTCTCGCTTTCAATAAATACGCTTTAGGTTTGCTACCACAAACCGGGCAATTGTACAAAACTATTGTACAATTTTACAATAGCTGAAAATAATTTTGCTATTAGGTAGGGAAATCACATGCAAAAGATTAAACATGCTTTTGCTAAATGGACATCAGTCGGAACAATACTTTAAATTGCATCACTTTTGTTTAAAATGAAGCTGTACAGATGTTCATCTCTCCCAAGTAAAGCCAAACAGTTTGTTCAAGATGTAAGGATTTCTACCCTTATCGTCAAAGCATTTCTGTTTCTTTATTCTGTATTGTTTGAATGGCGTCGCAAAGGACGACAGGAAACAAATAATTATTTAAAAATTCATTTGGAAGCTCTTTTATGCATGGTACTTTGTGTAGTTAGTTGATGGGATAATATATTATTTGAAAACACATCTATAGCTTCCACAAAAGACCGACAATATAGGGTACTTCTAGTTTCATGATATCATACAACTATTCTGTCTTTTCCTCAAAGTATTTTCTGGGAAAAGAGAAAAAGCTGTAGGAAAACATATTGGAAAAACACTGTAATCTGTATAATCCTGTGAAAGTACGTGAGTGAGTTTACAATAAGATCTTTATCTAGGAGCATTCACCAAGATCACAGTCCATAGATAATACAGAATATGGCTCGATATAATCATAATCAACAGAAAAATACAGCAGTTGATATATGTAAAAAAACATGTTTACTTTAACACTTGGTTGCAGCCTGGGAACATAATCTTCAAGTTCATCGTCCGTCGTGTCAAGATGTGACTTTGTCCGTCGTTCCTAATGGTAAAGTTACGACATAAAAAAGGAGGGACTTAAATTACTCTACTAGTATCTTAAAATCTTTACTCCCACTCAACCCTTGATTTTTATATCAGAACAAAGAACTGTCAGAATATTCCGTATGTGTGAGGCGAAAGAGACCCTGGACATTAAAGCAGTTTTCCCTCTGAAATCAAAAGGTTGGCCATAATGCCATGCAAATTCATGCATATTAAACATCTGATCGATCGGGAGCTTATCTAAAGTGCTGGCCTCTTTGGTATTTGAAATTCATCAGGTAGCTGCTTCCAAGCATGCAGGGGGGGGGGAAGGAGACTCACCCAAGGATTAGTTATCCTGGGGAAGCATTAATAGATCAGATGTGCTTTCAGCATTCTTAAGTACTGCAAGTTTATAAGCAGCAGTAATTACATAATTGTTATAGGGAGGGATGGAAAGGATGAACAAAAGCAAGAACAGAGAAGCAGGTTATGAAGAATAAGCCAAAGAAAAATATCAGAAGGGCTGGAAACTTGTTTTGCAGCAAACAATATTACACTATTTCTCTTCTGTTTGCAATTTGGCTTGTTAATGAGCACTGCAGATATAATTCCACTGTTCTTATTTAATGATAAAATGACCCAGGCTTATATGGTGGAGTGGTTTTGTCTTTCCTTTTCTTTAAAAGGATGATTTGAGACTTTTAAGTGGTAGCTATATAAGTTGGCAGGCTGAATGTCCTGTGTCAGCCAATGCAAATACAAACCGGGAAAGGTTTTATTGCAGGGGTCTTCAAACTTGGCCCTTTTATGACTTGTGGACTTCAACTCCCAGAATTCCTCAGCCAGGCATGCTGGCTGAGGAATTCTGGGAGTTGAAGTCCACAAGTCACAAAAGGGCCAAGTTTGAAGACCCCTGTTTTATTGCCATGTTGTAACCTTCCTGATTGTAATAAGAATCAGGTGAGTGATCAATCAAGAGAACAGACAAGACCTGGAAACTTTGCAGAGTCCATTACTTGCTTTATAACTTGAGTAATCTGCTGTCATGAGAGAGATGGAGTGATTAGAGTAATCTGTTCAGTGATAGTTCAGGATTCAGGTGCCAGAAACTTGCAGAAGCCTTTCAAACATCAAGCCTGGTGTCCAACTATAGGCCAAACAGGATAGGACTATAAGTATATAGTTGGAGGGTTGTCACAGAAGTGCAAAAGTCTGGAGGCTGCTCTTAATAGGAGTTCTAGTTTTTGCCTGTTCCTTGATGTTGCTTGTTGGTGATTCAAAGGACTCACCACAAGGGGACAATAGGGTGGAGACAGCTAAGTATTTATTTTGTCTCTCTTCTTTGTCTCAGAAAATGCTGACCTGAGATCATGTCTGTGTGTTTTTCTTGCCAGGTGACATATAGGGAACTCCTCTTGATAGGATGTAGCTAGTTGAATCCTAGGCTTTGTCTACCCCTATAATCTATTTCCTGCAAGTAAATGCCCTTTCTATTATACTTATAATTTACCAATCATTGCTCTCAGGAAAACCAACACATAATGCTTCAGTTTGCAACGTTGGTTAGCTAAATAGCTTCTTTCTCCTTTCATGTTTCCCCACAAAAGCAATTTTGTGAGATAGGTTGTGTCCCTCCAGGGCCAGTCCATGAACACTGGTGAGCAGAGATGATTTTGGAGGAACCAGCAGAGATTCTTAATTTGTCTTTATTGCTTTGCTTTGCTTTGCTGATTTAACAGGTGTTACTTGCCATATCAAAAGTTATACTGTGAACCGGAGAGAAAGATTTACTTCGTAATGTCGTCGTCATGTTACGGGTAGTTAATTCTCTACCTCAAAACCGAGAAGTGAATCTTTTCTAAGAAGGACTTCACGTCTTTACAATTTATATAACAATACAACTGTAGACGATTCTCCCGTCTTCGTGTTAATGAGTAACCAAACTTGTCACCGTTTGTAGAAAGGCTTGCACACAATTTTCTTATTAGGACTGCCTTGATGTCAGCAAAGAGGTACAAAATTGTAACTCTTTACTCCCATCTAGTGGCCATCTAGATCAGAGGTCCCCAACCTTTTGGGCACCAGGGACTGGTTCCATGGAGAGAGGTTTATCTACGGACTGGAGAGTGCGTGGTTTTGTGTGCTGCCTGCATCCCGTGGATGGGGCTTTGCTTGTTTGCATGGACCGGTTGCTGGCATGCCACGGCCCAGTACTGGTCCACAGACCAGGGGTTGTGGACCCCGATCTAGTTTTTTGCAGCCTGGATATAGTTGACCCTATCATAAGCTTCCATAAAGTTAAGCAGACAAATTCTCAGCTGAGCTTTATACTGAGAGATGTCGATTAATCTTCTTACCTCTATTATACATGCGTTTGTATACATTTTGTTTCTCTTGGACTCCAAGGATAATTTTACCAAGCAATTTTCAAAAATAACATTTTTCTCCTTCCCCACCCCCTACATTAGCCACCATATCTCTCCAATCTGCTATTCTGTTTTTTTTTTATTTAAATGTGCAATATTGAAGGGTCAAGCAACCCTTCCAAATAGCTGAAGAATGAGTCTAATAACAACATTTTACCCCCCAAAAATGTAATTGCTTAGGAAGTATCTAAGAGCAAGGTAACTCTGCTCTGCATAAAACAATAGTACACATTATTTATCTTAAATTGTATTTTTATTTTGTGTATAATATCTCATTAAGGGTATCTGATATGATTTTATCAAAAAAAATCTGCACTGCTGAATGCTATTGGTTTAACATGTAAGCTGTTTTGGAAAGATTATGGTCTTATTCATAACATGAATAATGGCATGAAGATTATATTATTTATACATTATGAAATAGAAGTTTGTTTTTTTAATTTGATTGGTTTTAAATTGTGATCAGGTGGACATTTTCAAGTGAGCAATGAACAACTTTCTGTTTGCATTAGGTGAAAAATCCTTTGCAGTTTCACAGTGATCTTAAATCCTTGAACGCCTAGCAGAGGTTTTCTTGTTTCTGGGAAATCAGTATATGTCCCATTCCCGGCACAAGCAGCCACAAACTCGCATCTGAACTGTAATACTTCTTCACTTGGCAAGTGCAAAACCAGGGGCATAGGCTCTGCGTTGTGTTGAATGTAAATGGTGATTGTAAGACTTCAAAACAGAAAGAAGCTCTCTCGCGCCTGTCTGCATGTTAAAATCTGACTGCGAAACTAAGAACATTAGAGGCAGGAACAGAAATCGGGAAAAGGCCAGAAGACATCTAGGGCTGAGGTGAAGAGAAGGACGAGGGGGGACATGATAGCAGTGTTCCAATATCTCAGGGGCTGCCACAAAGAAGAGGGAGTCAAGCTATTCTCCAAAGCGCCTGAAGGCAGGACAAGAAGCAATGGGTGGAAACTAATCAAGGAGAAAGGCAACCTAGAACTAAGGAGAAACTTCCTGACAGTTAGAACAATTAACCAGTGGAACAACCTGCCTCCAGGAGCGGTGAATGCTCCAACACTGGAAGTTTTTAAGAAGAGACTGGACAGCCATTTGTCTGAAATGGTATAGGGTTTCCTGCCTGAGCAGGGGGTTGGACTTGATGACCTCCAAGGTCCCTTCCAACTTTATTATTATTATTACAGGTCTGCAGCTTCAGTCAGCTCAGGGCCACTTTAGGATTTCCATAGCATCTTAAGATTGCATCCTGAAGGTGGAGGAGAGGGCCAGAGGCAATTTGTAGGCTTTTAAGGAGTAAGTAGAATGCTTAATATATGTTAATATACGTTGTATATAGTCAGTTTCAAATGTGTGTTATGTATGTGTACACTTTGAGAGGAAGCAACTAAATTTCATTTTTAATGTGTGCCATTGTGCCCACAGGAAAAAAAAATGACAATAAACGTTATCTAATCTAATCCAAAAAAATGTTGGCGAAGCTTAAAACACATGCAGGCAGTCCTTAACATGCGACCATAATTGAGCCCAAAATTTCTGTTGCTAAGCGAAAGATTTGCTAAGTGAATTTTGCCCCATTTGACAACCTTTCTCGCCACAGTTGGCAAGTTAGTAACAGGGTTGTTAAGTGAATCCGGCTTCCCCATTGATTTTGCTCGTCAGAAGACCGCAAATGGGGATCACATGACCCCGGGGCACTGCAACCGTCACAAATATGAGTCAGTTGCCAAGCATCTGAATTTTGATAACGTGACCGTGGGGATGCTGCAATGGTCCTAAGTGCGAAAAGCAGTTGTACGTCACTTTTTTCACTGCCGTTATAACTTCGAACCGTCATTAAATGGACTGTTGTAAGTTGAGGACTACCTGTATTTTGTTCTGTATTACTTCAAAATACAAAAAAAGGGTAGAACATTTGGACCTGCTCACCCTGGGGAGAAGCTCCTAAGGCCTGGCATACTGCACATGGTCCATGAGCCACAGTTTCTGTATCCATGTCTGATATGTTTGTTGTAGACAATATTTTAAACAGAATTACATTCCCAGTAGGCGTGTAGGCAGTAACTCAGAGTTCTAGTGACTCCTTGACTGTATTGAGTCTTGATTGGCTACTGAATCAAAGGATTAAGCCCAACATTAATCAATGCCAAGAATCAATAAGAAGCAAAAATATACTAAGTCAGCCATGGTCCAACTAGCTACTGACTGACCGATATTCCATATGATATACATCAGTGCAATCTGAAAAAAAACAAGTGGACTAATATTTGAGACAATGTGGACTATCAGTTTCAGCCCTGCTTGCTGTAGGTCTAGACTAAAACCTTGGTACAACCGAAGTAAAGGACATGGATACTTAGGTAGACAGAGCCAAATTTTCCCATTTCTTACAAATTGCTCTCTGCTCTTGAACACTGCAATCACTACTTTGACATCAAAGTAAGAAGTCTTTAATGTTTCACAATGCAACAGTTCTTTTTTTAATCTTCTCTCCCCCCCCCCCCCCCCATGTAAATGAATACTACAAACTGGGACAATTACGTCTCAAAGTTAGTAGAAGAAGTTGTTTTGAATTAAATACCATATCGCTTGTGTTGAAAAAACCTAAATATGCTGGAGGTTAATACAATGATGATGATATTTGTAGTATACAATGCATTCTCTAAATCAGGCGTCACCAACCCGATCCATGGACATGGACTACCATCGGGCCATAGCCTGTTGGAAACCAGGACACGCAAGCGGCAGTGAGCTCACAAAACTGCATTTGTGCATGCACTGGATTAGGTTGCACGTGCAAAACCTTCCCCTCCTTCCTGCAACTGCTGATGCCACCTACCGCTGCCGGTCCATGGAGACAATAAGGTTGGGAACCATTGTTCTAAGTCAATGTCTGTTTATTAGAATAATTCACCTTAATGAATTTAGGAGGCTGTATACTAGATGGTGACATGTGTACCTCCATTAATGCCTCTCTCTTCTTCCAATAAGGGGGACAAAATTAGAATTCAGGCTGAGAGAAACAACTCTTATTTTTTTTTTCTACTGTCAGTATTGGTCACAGGACCTTCAGAGTAATATGAAGTTGGGATCTTACCTGACCTGGCTTTGGGGCCAGGTTCTCAACCCTGAAAGAACTGGAGCCAGTAAGTTAAAGTTGACAAGAAAAATATAGGCAGGACCATTGGGTATTTTCTTTTCAGTGCTGCTCTGCTCAATTATATATTTTACTTTTCCTCATATTTTCTATCCATCTATTCCTTGATTTGTCTCTTGATCAATGATTGTGACCTCTGTATCTTGATTCATGTAGTCCCCATGTACTCACTTTGTTGATTTCTTGAAATAATAGAGCTTTTATTCTTCCCATTTTTCCACTGGCTTTATACAAACATCACACATTCCAAAACTGCTTGAACCTAGTCACCCAGCAGGGATATTTGTGTGTGTGTTGGAAATGGGGTCATTTTTTTTATTTTTTATTTTTTTTAAAAGGAGAGGATGGGAGTCTCTGATTCTGCCCCATCCGTATTCCAGAAAGAGGAAGACAGGAAGATTTCTATTCAAGAACAGGCCGTAGCAGTTTTGATATCTGCCCAAGTTGACATTGTGGAAGTCATGGATGGCTACACCATGCTAGCTAATTGTAAGTGGAAAGGTAAATCATTCAGGTGGTGTATGTGTTGGGCTTAATCCTTGGATTTGAGATGGAGGCTTGTGCTATACCTTTTTATGTACAGCAAACCCTACTACATGCATCCACTTCTTTTCAGAGAGTTTCTGCTAAATATTTTACTTATTATGAATCAGCGATCGTACGTGCAGATACTTCCAATAGTGTTAGTAATAAACTATTCATTTAAAAAAAATCAAAAACCTATTGATATCATGGGATAATAATACGGCAGTTTTTAGTACATTCATTTTACAGAAAGCCTAATGAAAGGTATGTTGAATTGCTCTTACACTTAAAGAGTAGAAGTACTATACCCTGTACTTTGCTCAGAGTTGAAATGGTACAAATTATTACATCCAAAGCAGCCAGGAATGAGAAAAGCAGAAGATAAGTAGGAAGTGAATGGATGAAGGAGGTGTACGTTTGAAGATACAATTTCCACTCATAGGGTTTAGGACATTATTTAGGAAGTAGAAAAATTGGCAGAAAAGTATTATTAATTGTATTAATAATTATTATTAATTAATTATTTAAAAGAGCCAGTTTGGTCTAGTGGTTAAGGCATTAAGCTAAAAACCAGGAGATCATGAAATCTAGTACAGACAGCTGAGTGACCTTGGGCCAGTCAGTGTGTCTCAGCCCAATCCACCTCACAGAGTTGTTGTTGTGGGGAAAATAAGAGGAGGAAGGTATGTTGGATATTTCGCTGCCTAGAATTATTTATTTAGTAAAAATAATAAAAGCGGAATTACAAATAAATATTATTTATTAAAATTGGAAGTGAATGAGATAGATAACGACAACATATTACATTTTACATATGTAACTTCAACATTCCTGGGTTCCATTCCTTGCCACGTTTTGATGCATATTTCCCTTAACTTGGAATTATTTCAGTATCAAAGAAAAATGGAAAATATTCATCTATAATCAACCAAGTAGCATTGGGGGAAAGAATTAAAACCTTCCATTTTCAGCTCTTCGTAGAGTAGTGGCCCCCAACATTTTGGGCACCACGGACCGGTTCTATGGTGAGAGATTTTTCTGCAGACGGGAGGGGGCATGGTTTCATGTGCTGAAATCAGAATAACAGAGTTGGAAGGGACCTTGGAGGTCATCTAGTCCAACCCCCTGCTCAAGCAGGACACCCTATACCATTCCAGACAAATGGCTGTCCAGTCTTTTCTTTAAAAAAACCTCCAGTGATGGAGCACCCACAACTTCCGAAGGCAAGCCGTGCCACTGGTTAATTGTTCCCACCATTAGGAAAATTCTCCTTAATTCTAGATTGCTTCTTCGTTCCGTTTCCTTGGCAAGAAACACCAGAACTGTGACAGAAGCATTTGAATATCCAGGTCAGTTCTTTCAGGCTAGTAAGGATTTGAACCCCACTCCCATCCTCCGGAGTAGAGGCGCGACGCAAAAGAGGACCCCAAAAGTTTAGATCCTGCGCAAAGCAGGACAAAACGCGTCCGGTTAGTTCTTAAGAAGGCAGGAAATCAGAGATGACTACGCAGCTACTTAAGTGGGCTGCGTCCCCCGTAATCCGCACCCAACAATGAGCAGCCGTGCTGGATGGGAATGATGGAGAGTGGAGTCCCCCGCACCTCCGCAGCCACTCAGTTGTCCAGATCAATGCAACCCTCCGCCCTTTTCCCAGCCTCTGCTGCTGCATGCATCCCGCGCATGGGGCTTCACTTGTTTGCACAGATCGTTTTCTGGCATGTCGCGGACCGGTGCTGGTCCATGACCTGGGGGTTGGGGACTCCTGTTATAGAGCATCAAGCTACAGCCTGGAAATAAATCTCATAAAGAAGGTTGCTAGTTCACTTACTTGCTCAGTCAAACTGGAAGATCCTTGTTAATCAGTAAAGTTGAATGACTAATCACGTAGACAGTATATATCTTCCACCCCTATTTCATTCTCCAAACCTCCCATTTCCTATTACACTCACAAATCTTAATAATCAACTCTTCTGTAAAAGTTTATCCAATTAAAAAGAAAATTAAGGTTTTGTTATATATTGAGCCCTTATTTATTTCTTCATAATCATGACAAAGTTATCCAATTTACAGGAAAACCAGTTTTAAAAAAGGAAGATGAGAAAGACAAGAATAGCATTAAAAAACCGAGGGAGGAAATGGTGTCAGGAAGAACTAAAATAATAATAAAACTGCTCTAGAAACTTTACAAATATTTTAAGGCCAGAACAAAGATTGTTCATATTTTGCACTGCAGCATTTAAAAGTAGAGTCCCTTTTTTCCCTTTATCATGCTTGAGTTCAATTTTTAACATTTTTAACATAAAATGGGTAATTTATATCCTGCTAAGCGCTATAAACTGTTTTGAAGATTATGAGATGCTAGTATAACAGACAATTCCTGTAATAAAGCAGCCTTTCAAATCAGTTGGACCTTTTCTATTTGCTGGAACCATAAATTTCATGCTCTATTAATCAATTTGAATCTTTTCTGATTAGGTAATTTAATATAAGGAAAATAGTACTTACAGAAAGTGTTTAAATTTTTTAATAATATGCTAGTCTGAATTAGCTAGTAGAATTTTAATGAGATGTTCCACTTTCTGCTGTTCATGTTTTCTGATGTTATTATGTTTTCAAGGAGGTAACTGACAAAGGATTTTCCTCACAATAGTTTTCAACATTTAAACATTTAGTGAATTTCATCCTAGAGCCGACTTATGGACTTAATAGAAAATATTTAAGAAGGAACATCAATGGAAAGTTTTAGAAAATATGCTATCTGGCTCCCTTCAACCTTTTTGAATGTACATTTTTCCCCATATATTATTCCTCAAGCAAACAAACAAATAAATTGCTGAGGGTTCTTATTTGCATAATATGCAAAATGCTTCCTAATTACACAAATTTTACTCTTATTTTGTCTGACAGTGGCCTTTGGGGAAAGTTTTATATTCTAAAACTATGTGTATGCAATTCAATAAAAGCAATTGTTAAATACTAAGAATGAAATTTACTTTTGCACATTCAAAAGTGTCTGAGTTACCATAAATTACACTATTTTGCAGCTTTTTGTTTGCTGAAAATGTATGCTGCCACTATTTTGCCCAAATCCTGGATTTTTCCATCATTTTTAGTGTGTTCCAACCTGCTGTATACAACCTTCAAAAAGTACTCAAGTCTGAAAAATAGTAATTAGTCCTTTATCACTATGGTATCTACAGAAATTAGAGAATTCAAAATTATTACTTGAAAGTGAAGCTAATTGCATTTTGAAAAGCTGAAGATTTATTTATTAGATATTAAAATTATCACGTCTCTAAATTTTGCAATGCAAGATTATTTTTTTAAAAAATGCATGTTTTATAACATGAAAGTGCCATTTAAAATATATGATCTTAGGGCAAAGATAATTGCAAAAACAAATTGTCTGCAAAGAGGCTTATTAAAAGAACAGCACACAAAAATAAATGCATATTTTCGTGCAGGTGTTTCTGAAAAGATAGATCAATAATGGAAGTTTAAATAAAAATGAGACAAATGAAATTTAAGATTGGAAAAATGACAAATTGAAATGAACAGATTCATTTATCCATCCTCAGATAGCATTTTAGGTTAGGTTAGTGCTAGCTGTAATTTCTGAATGACTGCAATAATGAGAAATAAGATTTGGGATTTTTCACACACAATGGGACCAATAATTGGTCAAAATACTGTAAAAAGTCTTTCAGTAATTCATTCATTTCTTTCTTTCTTTCTTTCATATGCATGACCAATTTACAGCACAGTGGAGGTGTTTAATTGAGTAACAACCGATCCCATCTCCCCTCATTCAACCTCCACCCTACCCATGTGTCCTTGATTTTAATCTTTGATTTTAACTTATTCATGCTTTAATGTAGATGTATTTTTATGTCTGTAAGCTGCCATATAGTAAGATGGGCAGCCAATAAATTTGATAGATAGATAGATAGATAGATAGATAGATAGATAGATAGATAGATAGATAGATAGATAGATAGATAGATAGATAGATAGATAGATAGATCACAATCTTGTAGCCAGTTTCAGTCTTCATTTATTCTAAGGGAACATTTGAAAAAAACATATTCAGTATTGGAAAAAAACAAGTATTAGCTATACAGTCATGTAGTGCAATCATAAATCTTACAGTCATATGTTCTTCTACCTGGAAATCAGCCTTGTGGTGAAATATGAAGGTTCCCACAGACAAGACCAAATAAATCAGAACTCAGAGGCTTGAGATTTCCTCAAAGAACATGTTTATTGGTTACATAGTATCAGCACACTCAAAAGTGAAACCAAGTTTGAAATTCCCTTCAAAGAGAGACAATAATACAAAGTTTAACTTCCCACCCCAATGCTAGGCAATCAGCTACATTCCCCAACAGAAGAGTTTGGTAGGCTTTCTAACCAAATGCTCACGCTCCCCATCTAACAGACAGAAATGGCCTTGGTTCCCACAGGACAGTAAAATGTTTGGACAGTAGAAATCCTCCACCCTCCCATTCTTGTGGCAACCTAGAACAAGCAAAATGACTGCAGCAGGGTTCGTTGTACAATGTACTTGTACATAAGCACGGATGCTTATTGATGCTCATAGCCTTATTTATGATTAGGATTATAAAAAACTGATTTCTAAGCATACAAAAGTGAAACTTCTGATTTCATAAAGTTGACCTCTAAATCAAGACACTTTCAAGGAAGAATAAAGCTTTGGTGGTAATGCCAACAATCCACTCGATGTCTCTGGTTGTTTTGAGACTGTAAGGTTGCTGAGATTTGTTTAAACACAGGCAACATAACTGAATTGTGTTAAAGGTTTTTTTTATCAACATTGGCTCATTTGGCAGATGTCTGGTTCAAAGGCAGTTTTTTAAAACTCTCCTGTTGATTTCAATTCAAATAGAGTTTCCAAAAAGGAAAAAAAATCTGGACTTTTTTTTTTAAACTCTTCGAAAGACTGAAAACTACTACTCCTTATTTAGCCTAGTCTTACATATTGCAATTTAAGCCCATGGGCTAAAGTAATGATAATCATATAGGTTTTATCCTACTTAATAAGGTTGGTGGGAACAGTAGAGGAACATAAGGAGCTTCTGCTCAATTCTGTTATAGGGTATGGTAGATTCCATAGTGAATCCCTAGACAAGCCAACAAAACAGGAATGTGAATAGAATCCATCATCTCTTGTCCCTTAAGCTGCAAGTAGCCCCATACTTGTCAGAGGCAACAATGACTATTTCCAGATTGTACCAGTTTGTCACATTACTCTCTAACAATATACCTCAGTCTCCTTGTGGAATGGCTACCAAGACAGGTTATTCTGATAACTCACACAGTAGATAATATGTTCAGGGTAGAAGCTTCCTGTGGTATCTAGTGGACTTTGATTTCTTCTGGCTTCAATATATGGGCTGGTTAATGCCAACACGGAAAAAAATATCAGGAGACAAAGTTCATTAGAGAACAGAAAAATAATAACTCTTTAATGAAAACTGCACAGGAAGAATCCTAAATATTCCCAGAAAATAAAACAAGGCAATAATCCACAATATAGGAATTAGCAAGTTTTAATACCACATCAATTTATAAATTCTAAGGCCTACATTTCATATAATCCCACAGCAATATATGTCTATTCTTTACCCACTGAGCACTTTTTTGGGGGGGGAGGTGTTAAACACATTCTCTCTGTAGCCCCTTCCTTATTTGGGATTGGAGGTTATGTGAACCTATAACTTTAATGTGTTTGGGGTCTCTACTTTTAGTTTTTTGGGGCACTGGTACAATGATTGCAGTCTTAAAACATGATGGAACCACGGCCTGATGCAACGAGAGATTGAAGATGTCTGTGAGAACAGTGGCTGGTCAGCACACTCTTTAAGTACTCGCCCAGGGATATTATCAGGACCCGCAGCTTTCCGAGTGTTGACTTTCCACAGGATCTTCTGAACAGCAGTTGTATTAAACCTGAGCACCTGCTCATCAGGAAGGGGAACAGCCTTCCTTGCTGGAATGTTGTTTGTGGCCTCAAACCGTCCCAAAAAAATATTTAGCTTGTTTAGGGAGTATGTATCACCCTTACATGTCAGGGAAGCTGCCTTATAATCAGTAATATGTCTTGGGTTCATAGGATCTTGAAAGAAATTCTGTACTTTCTGACTATAGGCCCGCTTTGCTGATTTTATACCGCACCTCAACTCAGCTCTTGCTGGATGCTCAGCTGAGCTCAGCTCAGCTAGATGTCTCCACATCTTCTGCTGCTCTGCTTACCTATGTTGTATGCCTAGATTAAAGTTTTGTCCATTAACTATTTCTTATTAATAATCTCCATGAGATATGCATAGGACTTGTGAGTAATTAACAAAACTAGCCTGTCTCCAGCCATGCCTTTTATGGAAAAGACTGGTTTTGATGCCACTGCAAAATGGCTGGTAAGCTAGGTTGCAGCTCTTTTGCCAAACATCCACAGACGTTCATTCTCAAGAAGTTTCCTCAAGCCTATATAGTATGCTACTATATACTTTCAATTAGTTTAATTTTTGTGAGAAGGTACCTGCCCATACAGCAAGACTTCCCTGCCAGAGGTGGCAGCCTTTGGAGTGGAAAGAGCCATCTAAAAGAAAGCTCTTAAGTTATAAGCAAGGGATATCCAACCTTGGAAACTTTAAGACTTGTGGACTTCAATTCCCAGAATTCCCCAGTCAGCCTCAGTTTTTTGGGGGGAAGGAGGGAGCTCAGAACCATGCTTCTGGACATTTTACCGAGCTATGCTATATATATTCAAATATTCAAGTCCCATTTATGTCTATTTAGGAGTAAATTCCATTGAGCTAAATTAGGCTTACTCCCATTTAAATCCTGTTGCCCCATTGTTTGTGTTGTTTTTTCTAATCCACTCAGGCTGCAAACCTAAACTTACCGTATTTACTATGGAATAAACTTCCTTGGGTGGGCACCAAGAGGTTTACTTACAATAACACAGAGACATAGTACACCACAATCTGCAGGCATTGTCGTTGCAAAGACATAGGGTCGACACTATATGGCTGTCAGTGATTTAGTATACAGATTCTTTGTATAAAACTGGTGAAATTAATTTTCAGGGTTTTCTTAACTCTTCTGAATACATTAACCTTCCTTCTCTTAGTTGTCTACCAGAATGGGAAAGGGAAGAACAGATAATGTCATGTGCTTCATGGTGTTATTACCTGAATTGCACCAATGAGGAAATTTACACCAGTTGCATTATGACATCATGATGCATACGATATTGTTGTGATTTATACTGGACTCCCATTTCCCCTTCCTCTACCCCAGCGGTTCTCAACCTATGGGTCGCGACCCCATTTGGGGTCGATCGACCATTTCACGGGGGTCGCCAAGCAAGGCTGTCCGCCATTTTTTTCCCCTTTTCTGGCGGGTGCCTTACCTCCCTTGAGCTGGGCCAGCTGGTGGTCGGCCTGCTCCGTCTCTGCCGCTTGCCAGCTACGCCTCGGCCGGCACGGGGGCGGAACCATGCATGCGCGGCGCTCCCGGGCAGGGAAAGTCCTCAACTTACAACCGGTTGGGTAGTCCTCGACTTACGACCGGTTTAGTCCTCGACTTACGACCGGTTTAGTCCTCGACTTACGACTGGTTGGGGGTCGCAGCATTAAAAAGGTGGAGAACCACTGCTCTACCCTTTCTCTGGTACTAAATTTTAAATACAGTTGTATTAAACTTGTTAGAGTATAAAATGAAAATGAAAATAATGGGGAAAGAGGAGAAGGGGAAAAAAGAAGTGTAGGATGAAGAGAAAAAAAGAAAAGTATCAACTTCTGAGTCTTTTCAGCGCAGTAAAATTAGCATAATGTTAGAGCCTCAACTTTTTACTTTGCACACTCAGTATATACTAGCCATTTTTGTATAACAAAAAACCCTTGTCTAATCAGTAAATCCCAAAGTCAATGTTTCATTTGGTTTCTATCTTAAGCAGAAAATCCAGAAGTGGTTTCCAGATAGAAACACCATTTCCCCAGTCTACAATCATACAACTAGGGTGATACAACTGGATCCTAGGAATATATACACTCTTTTAAAATGATTTGGTGAAATATTTCAGACCTAGTATCTGCACACCTCTGCTCCTTTTTAAAGCAATCCAACCTCTTTTAGATTTCCATGTGAGGTTTTTTTGGGGGGGAGGGGCCGAGAGAAGGGAAGTGCTGTTGCTTTGAAAGTCTCATTAGCTGTAATGAACTAATTGATGAAACCTGTGGCTGCTTTTCTTTGGGGTTTGCACAGCATCCTAAAAACTCTGAATCGTTTTTTAAAGTGTGTACAATTCAGTTAGTTGATACTATGATACTTATCTATCCTTTACTCATTCTGTAGCCTTGAATACACAGTTAGGTAGACCAGAAACAACTGTCTGATCTAATCAAGTCCACCATTTTGTTGCTCTGGGTGATACTTTGCAGCTCTGATTAAGAATAGGCCAGTGGTTTTTCCATCACAGTTAAGCATTTTATGAAACTGAATTTGAACTAGAGCCCTCAGAAATTGTTCCCTTGCTTTCAGAGACATGGAACAAAGCTTTAACAGAAATAGCAAGATATTCTAATGATTTTTTTTATGAATTGAATCATTGTTTGGGTATCCAGCCCAAATGCGATGGTGAGGATCTCTGATAGCTGTAAATTGTCCCCTCTCTAAAAGGGCTTCAATGTTATTCCTTTGTTATGGTCCTCATCAAGGCAAACCTACTTCAGAAAGGGATTCTTAAGACTCTTAGATACTCTTTTCACAAGAGCAATTCAAATACCGCACATATGGTTCATCTCAAAATTCTATGAATGTGTGTCCCCTTCCTTTTTTATTTTTTGAATCAACAAAACAGTGTATATCATTTTTTTTCACTCATCATAAGGCAAAAACTGGAAAAAAATTGGTTGGACAACCGTAGAATTGGGGACAGAAGGCATGTTGCTATGTCTCTACTTCTTTAATATTTCAACCCCCATGTTCAAACTATACCATACGATGCTTGCAGTGCATCTGGTACAATGTTCCAACTTGGACCAGAGTTTTTCCATATTTCATCTTGCCACTTCCTAGGTAATCCAGTATCACGGTTATACTAGCCTTGATCCATAGCAGCGAAGAGTGGAACTTGAAAAAAATTGGAAGAAAAGAAGCTTTAACTAAGACATTATGAGATGGAGAATTAAGCACCCAAGATCTCACCCAGAGGCTGAATCTGATGTGCAGAAATTTGTGGCAGAACCATCTTTAAAAATAAGAATGTAGCAAAAAGCCAAACATTTCAATGGATAAGACGTGTTATACACATGCAAGTCACCAAATTTAGACCAGCTGCTAAATCAGGACATATTGGTGACCCATCCCTCCTTTCCTAGGCTCTTCGATCTCTTATGGCCTGCTGTTGCAAAAGAAATGAAAGCCTGCAGGTGCTAGAATTTTCCATTAGAAATCCAAGGTCCCTTAGGAATTTGCCAATGCTTCCTGCAGAGAACCAGTTGACAATGAAACACATTTTCCTGCAATGTACCTACCTTCAGTGAATCCAGAAGAATTAGTTTATATACAAAGTTTCCTGATTTTGAAATGCATCCACTAATCTGTTTTCCAAATAAATAAATAAACCTCTCCAGTCTTCTTTCCAAGATATTGGGTGAAAACTTTAAATTTTGAACATATTCCTTTCAAAACACTGAACCTTTCTGAGCTTAGACTTTTTAATACACAGTGCCAAGCCAGGGTGGAATTCATACTGTCAAGGAAGAAATTATTAAAAAGGGGAAGAGATACAAATGAAAGAAGGTGGAAGTAAATGATGGGAGGGCTGGCTTGACATGCCATCATGGATGCTGTTGCTACAAGTTTGGAAGTATATTTAAATAATAATGAAAAAAAATCAGTTGGGAAAACGACTTAATTATTTGATGCTTCTTCCCTTTATTACTGTGAGCAGCCATTACTGATAGACATATTAGCATTTCCTTTGTTCAAATTTGAGTGCGGAATTATCTTTAATTGCCATGTATATGCAGTCTGCGGTCTTAAAAAAAGAAATAATAAACTACTATTGTCAGCTTTTGTGCAGATAGTTCTGCAGGCACTGAAGAGATATCGAAGGAGGAAAAGGAAGATTTATTATAAATAAATTAAGCTAAATGGACCCTGGAGTGCAACTTAATGAAAGATACTGATAATTATTTCCCTATGGGCTTTTTAGCACCTTTATTTTTGCCGCTCTTGTTTGTTTCAGGGAGCTAATGGGAAAGGACAGGTTGAAGTTGGCATTAAAAACTGTGTGTTCCACACTTTGATACTTACTCAGGGACACACATTCTTGTCTCAGCCCAATTAAAGGGAGAAAACATGTTTTTCCTATGCCTGGAGCCAATAGTCCAAAGATTAAAATGTGAATTGGCAGTGCTGTAATAAGTTTATTTGAAAAAAAGCCCCACTGAGTTCAACTAGGCTTAGTACAGAAAGGTGTGCATAGAATTACAATCTGATGGACAATCCTGTACAGCTTTATATAGCAATAATTTCCACTGGGTTAAAAGATCTTCACATAATCTGATACTAAATAATGATAATAATAATAATAATAATAATAATAATAATAATAATAATAATAATAATAATAATAATAATAATAATAATAATAATAATAATAATAATAATAATAAAGTTGGAAGGGACCTCGGAGGTCATCTAGTCCAACCCTATACCATTTTGGACAAATGGCTGTCCAGTTTCTTCTTAAAAACTTCCAGTGTTGGCGCATTCACCGCTTCTGGAGGCAGGATTGTGTACAATTTTTGGCATCTAAAACAATAATCATCTCCCTGATCCTGCAGTCATCATCCTTTCAGAAAAAGCTGCCAAATCCTTATATCTCACTCAGTTCTGCTGTTGCTGTTTTTTTATTTTTTTTTCCCCATAAATGTCAATGGAAAAAATAAAAATTCCAGTGTTCCAAAATGGAATTCTGATTATTTATTTATTTATAGTCTGGATTAAGATTTCAGGTGAAACTGATGACCTGCAAAGCTGTTCAGTTCCAACCAAAATCTGATTGTAATATGTCAGAAATAATAATTAGATATTAATTGATATTAACACTACATTTTTGCAATAAGTTGGATTTTGTTTTAATTTTTTGGGAGTGCATTTAACCAAAGTGACCATCAATGGTTTCCAGGAAAGTGTAACATTGGCCTGGGAAGCTCAAGCTTAACTGGCTCAGTTACTTTCTCATGCACCCCTGGAACAAATTGCTTCTTGGATTAATCTTTCAGCCAGAATATGTTTAAATTCATACTAATCTGTCTGTTTAAAGAGTTATTGATCATCTGCATGTTGGCAAGTTTGCCATGATCAGGCCTGAGGCCAAAGATGGAGCCTTGTCTCCAGGCCATAGAAAAATCCAACAGAGATGGCCATTGAATCATAATTTAATCTTGCTGGTCTGTGACTGTAGTAAAAACAAATACTTGGCAAAAGGAAAAGGTCCTTCACCACCACCATCACCACATGGTAGGGCACCAAGCAAAATTAGGTTATAGCTTTGGCTTTGGGGAAAAGGGATTTGACTCAGCCTTTTCTGAATAACTGCCAATGGAGGCAATTGACTTAAGTTTGCTAATAGTGCACCCAACCATGAAAAACAGGGTCTTCAAACTAGGCCCTTTTATGACTTGTGGACTTCAACTCCCAGAATTCCTCAGCCAGCCAGTTGAAGTCCACAGGTCATAAAAGGGCCAAGTTTGAAGACCCCTGAGGTAAAATGTAAATATAAATGTATGAAATGCAGTTACAAAAGTTTCTTAAATATCTGGAGTCTAGTTTTTTTTCCCCTAATGTAGTCAGTTGTGATTCTTCCAATTTGTATATCAGCAACCACATTCTCTTTAGTTTTGAATTTGTAATATTGTTCTTGCGGCCATTTGAATTGCAGTGGGTGCACGGAAGTGCAAGGTTTCCACATCATTTTTTTTCTGAGATTTTCATTAGAAAACTTGAGTTTTTCAGTCAACTGCTGCGCCCCAGTAAGCCCAATTCTATGCACGTTTTCTTGGAAGGAAATCCCATTTATTGTTCTGCTGGCAAAAACTTTCTGCCATTGGTGAAACACACATAGGAATCCACTCGATGCAAAAACATTTCTTTATACCACACATACACATATACACACATTATAGAAGTGTGTACTCATGTGACTTGATTTTTTTCAGGACAAAGATAAGTTTACTAATACAATCCTCAACATGTTCAACGAAAATCTTCTTTCTCCTATTTTGAGCACATGCCTTGTTCTCAGAAAGGGCACGTCTTTTGCTTCTTCCTTAGAGATAGACTAGCTTAAGAAAGATCCTGCAGAGATTCTAGGAACACTATTTTATTCTTGGGGGTATAATAACAATCTTTAAGAAAGATGTTTCCATATTTTTCTCTGCCCCATTGTGCAGTAAACAAAGTGAGGTTATTTTGAGTTTCTTTCTCCCATTTTCTTCAGTCTTTGGATTGTGTAATCTCTTGTTCAAATCCTTCCTTGACAGGTTATTCATGCCTTCTCCAAAATCAACACTAAGCTTCTTTACAGCAGGGCAATATTGATTAGTACTTAGGTGAGAAACTACCAGGAAGTCTCAGAATATTTGGTCTGGGAAATAAAGAAGACAACATCAAACTACTTTCACACTGTTGCCACGAAAAGAATACAGACAAGTTTAGGTAATTACTAAAAGTCAAAGGAGACTTCAACTTCACTTAGTCAAAACAACATACAACTATGGCAGAACCTTAGGAATAAGAAGCATAAGTTTGACATCATTGACCCAAGGAATGTCAAAATTCTCCAATTTTGGGACTCTTTGATGAACTCATCTAACCTTCTATCAAGACTGCATCTTAATAATAATAATAATAATAATAATAATAATAATGATGATGATGATGATGATGATGATGATGATGATGATGATGATGATGATGATGATGATAAAGTTGGAAGGGACCTTGGAGGTCATCGAGTCCAACCCCCTGCTTAGGCAGGAACCCTACACCATTTTGGACAAATGGCTGTCCAGTCTCTTCTTAAAAACTTTCAGTGTTGGAGCATTCACCACTTCTGGAAGCAGGTTGTTCCATTGGTTAATTATTCTAACTGTCAGGAAGTTTCTCCTTAGTTCTAAGTTGCTTCTCTCCTTGATCAGTTTTCATCCATTGCTTCTTGTCCTGCCTTCAGGTGCCTTGGAGAATAGCTTGACTCCCTCTTCTTTGTGGCAGCCCCTGAGATATTGGAACACTGCTATCATGTCCCCCCTCATCCTTCTCTTCGTTAAACTAGACATACCCAATTCCAGCAACCGTTCCTTATATCTGGAGGACCTTCTGTTATCTTGGTTGGGACTACCAAAGCTTGCTTCCCAACTCTGACAACATTGAGATTTAAGTACTGAGGGAACAAAAAAGCTATTGCGCAATCTGTTCATGCCTCTGCTGGAATAAAAATAAGAATGTAAGCTTCTAGAAACCATCACTATTGCTGAGTCCTCCCACAGAGAAGCATCAACCTCCTAATTAATGTCTGAATTAAATACGAAACATAATTATGAAGTTCAGTTATAGCTACCGTATGGACTATGCATTTTTTTTATTGGATGATGTATAAATTCCCTTGCTAAGTGACAAATTATTTGCTCAAATGCAGAATTTGAAACCCTAACCCTAACAAACTACTACTAGATTGATTGAAAGACAGGGTGATCTACCAGACTCCATCACCCTCTTAATTCTAAAAGGAAGAAGAAAATGATGTCACGATTGATTCCATCATTGCCACTGATGGAAATATTTATTACAGCTTTTTCTCCTGTGATCTCAACCCAGCAGAATTTTGCTGTAGGGAGAAGGTTAAAGTTCTATCCCCACTTGCCTGCCTCCTCTTGGTTCACTCTTGTTGCCATTCCTGAGGTTTTTTTTTGTTCTTTGCAAAACCCTACAGCTGTGGACTCCCTGCAGTACAGAACCAACCCATCTGCCACCTGGCACTGCAGAGTCAAAAAAGTGTACAGCTACAGCAGCTGCCACACTGGTAACTCAAGGGAGGGCAGACAAGCAAGGAAAGAGCAGGGCTAAATTAAAGGGTCATTTGCAGACTGGGGAGTGCCGATTGCCTGCCCTGCAGTTGCCACTGATGTTCACCAGGCCTGGCAGCTGGTGTCTGGTTTCTGTGTTCTAGTTCCTGTCAGGCTCCTAGAAAATCTCAACAACTCCAGTTCTGCAAAATAGATTTGCTCATTCCTGGCACTTAACATCAGATCAGTTAGTAGGCAAGCATATGTCATAGAAACAAGTTCCCTGTTCGCTTTTTTAAAAAAGTATTATTTCTTCTAACCTTCCTTGTTTATAAAGATTCCTTTTGCTGAGCACACAGAATTCCCATTCAGCCCTCTGAAAATCTAGTTAAATAAATCACATTCTACTCTGGGACTGATGATCCATGAAGATAAGTTCTATTGCACTCTTCCAGTTTTCAGAGAGGGAGAAAGGATCCCTGACCATATCTTGCAGACCTGGTTAAAAGTGGTTGCCTTCCAACTTCAAAACTGTTCAGTCAGAAGTAAAAAAAAGAAAAGAAAAGGACAGAACCCTGCAAATACATTCTGGGTACTTGCCTTTCTTGAATACTTACATTATTTAGATAATACGGATCCAGGATTTTTATTATTATTATTCATGTGTTTATTACCTACCAGGGCAGCAAACATAATGCTCCTATCTCCATTTTTCCCCATATCGAGCATGTGAAGAAGGTTGAGCTGAGAGACTATGATTGGTACGTGTCATCAGCAAGTGTGAATGGCTGAGATGGGCTTTAACCTGTATTGCTCAAGTTAGTACATTAGCCACTACTATACCATGCAGGTGTAAAGGAAGGCAAGATTACCTGGAGATTATTCCTTATAAATAGCAGAGAACATTCAAAATAACATTGGCACTATTGGTTAGGAAAATTAATGGGATCTGAAATCAACTGAGGACAATCTACTAGAATACTTATTCTGCTGCCTCCTTTGCATAAAACAATTATATTTGCCAAATGTCCATGAGATTGTTTAAACTTTGAATATGTTACTCCTTTCCCTCTGTTTTATGTTATGAATAGCTGATAGGTGGAAGAAGGATGGAGAGCAAATGGTTGCTAAAAATTCTTGGGCTCTCATGTATTTCATATTCCTTGAATAACGTAGCACAGCTTTGTTACAACAACAGAGATCATGCAAGGAACATTTACCATTCTTGTTCTCAGACTACAGTAGAGAAGGAATTTGTGTCTTCAGCAAAATGTTTCTAAGTGCCAGTAGCGATATCATAGAAATGTCACATAGCCAAAATTCAGAACACTTAAGTTGAAGGCCTCAAATAAAGTATGCTGAGAATTTGGGGGAAGGTAAAAGTAAATTTGGTGCCCAGTGAGGTTTCTCTCTTATGAAGTCCACCTGTACCTTAAAGTGAGATTTAGCAAATCTTCAGGGTGCAGGCATTGCTACTCAGCACTTCATTTCTGAAATAATTAGGTTACAAACAGAAGCCACTTTCAATTTATGGTAGATAAAGAGAATATTTTCTCAAGAGAGCTTCTGAATATTGAGTTCTAATCGGAACAGCCAAATGACAGCAGAAATTACATAATATTATTTCTCATGGTGACAATACCAAATTTAGAGGGGGGGGGAGCAAGCACCAGCACATCACATACACATACACACCCTCTTTTGTTTGCTCTGAAAGAGAATCTCACTGGCTTAATTGTAGTCAGATGAGGAAAGCAGCACTGTTAAAATGTTAAAAGACCACCTTGGTACTTTCCTAATTTGTCTGCAGTGTATTAAAAAGAGAGAAGGAGTGACAATGCATATAACTAAAATGGAGGCTTTTATGAAAAATATAGCTTTGTCCAAATGCAAAAGAATGTGGTAAAAATACCTGTGCCGTTTATATATTTATAGTGTAATCCTTTGTATGGTTCCCAAGAAGCAATAATCTATTCAGTGAGGATAACTCATGGTAGAAATGTTGAAGGAATGCATTTCATTTCAAGAATCCATTGTAGCATTAATAGGGACAGAGAATCCAATTTCTTGCCCTGAAAATTGCTTATATATTGCAAACAGTGATATATACTATTAGCAGAGCTGCATAGAAAATTTCACAAACTAGAAAAGATTGCATATAAAATGTATGGTTATATATGTATGTCCAGAAAAAAATATATTCAAAAAGTGTATAAATGCATTAAGTGATTTTGTGTTCTTTAAAAAAAAGCAAACAGATGCAAAAGGTTTATAAAAGAGTATTAAAAACGGTCATTGGTCACTTTTTTCAGTGATCGTTGTAACTTTGAACAGTCACTAAGTGAACTGTTGTTTTAAGTCGAGGACTACCCGTACACCCAATAAAACCCCTCCCCAACTTCTGGTTTTTTTTTTCCTCCTTGCTATTTCCACCAGAGAGATGATTATGTGTATGTTTCAACATACATATGTAAGAGATGTGGGGATAAATTAAGTCTATAAATCAAGTGTGTTATTGTATGGCTGTGTGCATTCCATTGTCCTGGCCCTCGGAGTGTGAGTGAAGCTTTCAGAAAGTATATGTACATTGTTTAGGTGATTTCAGGAAATTGCTACAGTTGGTAACTCTGGGTTGTCAAAATAAGGAAAGCTATATATTGCACGGACGTTTTTACTCATTTTTTTTTAAAAAAAATTCTATTTGGAAAGTAGCATCTTAAATTCTGGATTATCTTTCATTGGACACATAAAATATATTAACATTTGAATCAGTGCAGTAATCCCATGCAGTCAAATTACTCCCAAATTAGATTTGTTTAAACATTTGTATCATGCTGCCCATGGGCAAGGAGAAGTGTGTATACTTTTGCAAATGTAAAAATTTTTATTGTTAGGGAAATTAAGGGTAAGTAGCAAAGTGGGTAAGCGGGTAAAATAATTTGGCAGTAACTGGCAAAAATGTGCCATTAGGCAAAATTACACATATATTTGTATGCTCAGAGAAATATGTATAAAATGCTTTTAAAAAAAATAATATGGAGGGTTTTCTCCCCACCTCCCAAATAAAATTAAAATTAAGATATTCTTCCCTCTTAGCTCTCCTTAGTACTTTCTTTAGGATCCAGAGTGAGAAGTGTATCTTCCTTCTTCTTGCCATTTATTTTTCTCCTTCTCTCTACAGTTTATCTGATCTGCAAGACCACAGGGTGGTGAAATAATTACAGAATTATAGGCCTTACTCTTTAATGTATTTGTTTATTGTTGTATTTGTTGTATTTCTGACTCAGTTTTCCTCTAACAGCTCTAACCCTGTGTATATCTTCCTCCACCCACATGCACCCCTGCACACAATATCCGCAAAAGAACGCAGTGCAGGAGATTAGACTGAAAGGCAGGGACTGATCTAAAGCCTTTGACCTGACAATTATATAGAAACAATTTTAAGCACCCAAGGGATGGAAAGAGTAGCAAAGTTGTGACAAGAAGGAATTTTGGCCTTGCATAAAATAGGATAAAGTGTGAGCAACAGGGGATGCAGGAGTTGAAAAGGCCTTGAACAACTGACACACTTTAGTTATTCTCTGCATTTCCTCTGTTCTTCTTTTTCCCTCACTGTCACGGACATTCTGATTTCAAAATATATTCTCTAATTAGCTCCATTAGCCATAATCAGTGGAACATTTAATTGCCTCTACTACAGTTCATCATCTCATTGAAATTGCTCTCTACTTAATCTTCATCAAATCCCTGCAGAAAATGTCCAGACGCTGGGCTTCGTGCTTCTGTTTATGGCTGAGGAATATTTTCCATAGCAGCTTGTGGTGTACAGCACATACATGCAGAGAACGTTGAGCGTTCAGTTCCAGCCATTGCCAATAAGCTTTTGGGCGTGACTGACAGGCAGTGCCATTTTGTCACAAAATAAGTTGGCGGTAGAAATCAAGGAAACAAATTTGCATTTTATTCCAAACAGTTGTCCTATATTGTGTAACATGTCCAAGGATTCATCATGCTTTCTCTATGTCAGTGGCCCATCTTCTCTGTCCCCTCCCTTTTTTTTCCCTTTTGATCTCTGTTTCACTGTGTATTGAGGAAGATAAGGGGAATATGGTTAAATATATATGGTTTAGTATATATTAATAATATATTAAATGGAAATCCCTGGATAAAAGGAAAGATTAAAATGCAGCTGTATGCTGCATTAAAATACAATAAGAGACCCAAGCTCTGGAAATTCTGAGTACCGTTTTATCCCTGGGCTCCAACTAAGTACTTAATTCTATTTTCTGACAAGACCCTGAGGAAAAAGGCATCCTGGTGTCAAAGTTTGCAGAATCACAACTGCTGTTAATCACCGGCCATCTAGTTGTCACATCTGGGCTTGATTGAGAGCACTTGAAAGCAGCGCTCAAAACGTTTCAGCCTGGATAGACCATTGCAAAGATAATCAATGCAGATCTCATCAACAGAGCCA
The DNA here is from genome assembly GCF_001527695.2 of Protobothrops mucrosquamatus. NCBI lineage: Eukaryota > Metazoa > Chordata > Lepidosauria > Squamata > Viperidae > Protobothrops > Protobothrops mucrosquamatus. The sequence goes on along the minus strand of NW_015387245.1, from coordinate 243,939 downwards.
AGATATGCACTTGACAAAACCAAATCAGGTCTTTCTTTGGGAGGTGATGATGATTGCAAAATAATCCTCAGGACAACCTGCTCAGTTGCCCAGCAAACTGCAGTTTGCTTCCACTGAAGACACTTCAACATGTTGTGCTTGCTCCCTGCTCTCGTGGGTCCCATGCCGACATATTTCCAGTGAAACTATGGCTCAACAGGAAATGCACTGAATGTTTCAACAGGAGCAAGACTGGAGCTCTGTGGAGGTTGGATGTAGGCGGTTTTCCCAATGGTGAGAACTTTTGCAACTCTTCTGGGTTCTGACTGTCCCTTTTCCCCACAGAAGTTGAGCAGTTGTAACTTTGAGCTATCATTTCCCTGCAGGATCAAGAAACTGGGCAAAGACATGGCACTCGGTCCACCTCAATTAACATCTGGGGATTTGGTGAGCAAAAATGGCATTTGGTGTGGCGAGAACCTGGAACTCTCATTCTGCATTAAGCCCAAATATAGGTTGAAAGATATATCAGAACCCAGGATGATCTTGCATAACAGTCTTCAAGCAGTGAAAATTATCCTTTCGTCTGATTTGCATCAGCCCATCCATATGACTAATGACCTATTTTATACCTATTTTATTTGCTCAGTATTGAATGTTATGTGTCTGTAATTTGAACAAGTTTCTGATATGAATAAAGAAGGGAAGGCTCTCATAGCAACCACACTGAAGCTGAGAAAGTGAGACCTTCTTCAGGTGTAATAGGTCCTTTATTTCCTTTCATATAACTCCCAACTCAACAAAGTTCCATAGATAGCTGCACAATTGTGTTTTTATTCATAGCATATAATGTGTTTCTCAATATTTCCAAGGTTAACCAGATTCAGATAAAGCCTAACCAGACTGAACTCAAATAATCTCACCTCCGCATTATTGTTTTTTGTTTCATTTCTTTTTATAAACAGTTCTTGACAGACATGTATTATCATCACGTCTTTCATTCTAATGCCATAAAACTGTCATTCAAGATCGCCTAACTATAGTCCTGTCATAAACGAAGACTCACACCATTTAACCGAGTCAATCCTGAGGTGTCTACACGACAGTGTTTGGTTCCGGTTCGAAGCATACAATGACATCAAAGACTCCACTAATACGTCACGACGGTCGGGTTATAGATTGTCGGTAAAGTCAAGTCCCGAGATCAGTTCCTAGTTCCAAGAAACGACAATATTGTTGTTGTTTCTTTTAAATTATTTTACTAATTACTGAATTTAATTGGATTCAGTTTGCTGTTCCATTTCATATAGTTTTAATTGTTGCAAGCCACCTTACTCTCGGTATATTTTTTTAAAAAACTGAAAACATAGCACATATGAATTAAACATGTTTCAATTGATGAAGCAATGGTTGTTTCAGCATCACTGCCATATGGTAAATATCCATGATGATTCCAATTATCTAACAGGACTAGAGAGAAGAAGGTAATTTTTAGAACATCACTCAGAATTTTCAGGTCAGAATTCAGAACATTTCATTCCAACTATTGTTCTCTGGGTTGTTCTCTACAGCATGTATTACATTAGTATGATATTAATGTTATAATATTCCAGCCACAGTTCTCTTCTATTGCTGATTGTAAAAGGAAAATTATGCAAACGTTAATCTCACCCACTGAAATCTCTTAGATATTATTGGTTTGCTAGTTTACATAAATTATGTCCTAGGGCTTTATCAGAAATGTACATTCCTGGGGTAAAACAAAACAAAACATGATAGAAAGGTACAATAAAAATTGAGAAAATAAGATATTAAATAACCTGCAGTTTAGCATGTTAAAAAAAAATTCCCCCAAAGCCTAGAATTCAGACAGGCTGTCCAGAGAGTCTGGGAAACGTCTCCAATCACCACTTGCTGTTCAATCCCACCCATACTTAACTAGGGATCAATTTAATTGCCTTGGCAGGGTGCTTCCTAATAAAGATGCTCCACGGTGGGGATTTTAAAACTTTTTCAGGCTGTGAAATCTCTTAAGACCAAAAGTGTAACATATGAAAGCATCTCAGGCAAAACTCTCCCTAGTTCTCAAGTAGTTGGGGGGGGGGAGTGGAAGAACAACACAGTCAGAGTTGCAAGATTGTTAATGTAACCTTATAATAAAAATAATATTTGCATTCATAATTATGGTTTCCTACTCTGGTTTACCTTGAAGGGATCAAGGGAAAGGTATAGCTTGGTGACACAGCCTGTGTTTTCCATTGAAAAGGTATCTTTTCAACTCAACTCAAAGGCTTTGCATCTCCCAACAGGGTTGGAAAAGCTCCTCCCTGAAATGTTAAGAGACCTGCTTCTAATCAGTGTTGGCAATACTGAAGTAAATAGTCATAACAGTATAAGACACTTTCTTAAATTATTTAAAAACGGGTTTGTCTCTATACTTTCTTCATTCTGCTCATAAAGAAGAATGAAGGATGAGTAATGAAGATGCCACATGGCCCCTGCTTTTTCTAACTGCAATCTCCACAGGTAGACAGGGAAGATCTATGGTGAGGGTATAATTGTCAGGTTTACTGCCTGAGCCAGCAATAAACCATTTATAGGGAGCAACCTAAAGTCATGAGAAGTCCAACAGCCTCCCAGAAACAGGGAGACCTCAAAGTTCAATTTGTTAAGTCCAAACAGGACTAGAGCAAGGGAGCATCCCAAAAGCTTATTTTAGTATCTCAAGTAAGGCAAATTTTGGACAATGCAACCAGGTGTTTGAGTTTTTGTGCCCCCTCCCCCCCCAAAATAAGGCATTCCATGGGCCATGCTTCTTGATTGAGTTGTGAAATATTACCCCAGACAAGACTGTCATTGCTACAAAGCACCTTTGTGCAGCGTATATCAGCTCCACTAATTAGACCAGACCAGGAAGTCAACTCCACAAAAAGGTTAAAACTCCTTTTTTTTTAAATAACACTGATTACCCTAACAGAATCTTGCAAATCTACTTGTGCTGTACCTGATCCTCCTTATACTTCAGCGATTTAGGGAGACATCTACCTAAATCACTTTTGAATGCAATCTTGTGTTTCTAGACTTAAAAATTGCTTCAGCCCTTTGTGCTTAGGTTCCTGCATGTCTCTGTCAAGGTCATCTTCCTTACTTTC
>NW_015387245.1:228465-240172 GCF_001527695.2 Protobothrops mucrosquamatus | reverse complement strand
AAATAACACTGATTACCCTAACAGAATCTTGCAAATCTACTTGTGCTGTACCTGATCCTCCTTATACTTCAGCGATTTAGGGAGACATCTACCTAAATCACTTTTGAATGCAATCTTGTGTTTCTAGACTTAAAAATTGCTTCAGCCCTTTGTGCTTAGGTTCCTGCATGTCTCTGTCAAGGTCATCTTCCTTACTTTCTACAGCCTATGCATCAAATAGGCACTAATCTGTACCTTTAAGAACCATCTCTCTTTGGGACCTGGGATATCTTTGCAAACTCATCTTCAACTGATGTGTCTTCCACATGACTGCATAGTTCATCTTTAAGGAGGTGTAAACCCATAGGGTCTTCCTGGATAGGGACCTGCAATTCCTCTTGTTCTTCAGAAGAGGACTCTTCCAGAGAGGAGTGGCAGTTGGTGAATTCAGGTGAAGGTAATTACAACCTTCCATGGTATCAAAAACCTGATTAGGGCCAGTTCCTAGTTTCATGGTGAATTCCAACAATGCTTGGCCAACCTTAAGTTTCAGCAATACTTGTCAACAGAGAAAAATTGTGGCTGATGCACTATCCTACATGCATTCTTTTCACAAATACCTAAAGAGGATTTATACCTGCCTCCTCAGTACAACAGATCACATTATTACTGTACAGTGGTCCTGCAGAATATAAAGTGCATTTATCTAGTAAAAAAATCAGTAAGCCAATGCAGACAATACAGGCAAAGCTACCACTGAATAACCGAGCTCTGGAACTTCACTCTCAAAGATGAAAAAATAAGTTATAGCAAAAAATGATAGTTTTTTTCTCCCAAATGTAATGACTCTCAAATTGAATTTGGCTCAATAAATCAGTTGACTCCAAAAATATCATAAGCCTTGAAAGTACCGCTCAGAGTGTTTTACAAAAGTCAACTGTCACCAAGATTCCATTTCTTTCTGTCTTGTTGTTCAATCCAATATCACATAGTATTTTTTAAAAAAAATATTTGGTATTTATTTGGAAATAGTAGAAATCAGAGAGAGGCAAATAAAAAGCCCTTTGAAGTGGAAATAAAATAAAAAAGTGTATGTTTGCTCAAGAGTGGAGAAGGAAAAAAATATCCCCATTTATATAATTTTCATAAGGCCCTGAGGGCAGATGCAATTTTTAAATATTACAAATTTGGGATATTAAACCATAATACAGTTATAAAAGAAAGATTTAATAAGAACTCTTTGTATGTAAGAAAAAGAAACAACCAGCTAATGGAACAACAATGCAATCCTTGATAACTGCAACTTTTCTTGTGCGAAATGGGCATTCTTTTTTTTTTCCTACAATTTATAGAAGAAATCCATGAAAAGTTGATGACTTTGACGCAAGAAGACATTTTGCCCAGGATACGTAGGAAGGAAGGAGGGGGGAAACAGCTAGTAATAAACCTAGAACAGTCTGTGAGTAATTAGTCCCATGTATATCACAGCTGCTAGCATACAGGGCCTGCTTCCAGAAAGAGGCAATATGCTGAAAATCTTATTTTGTATCAAGAAGAACTTATTACTCTAAAAACCCAAATTTATTCATAGAAAATGAATGAATCATGAAAAAGTGCCAATGAAAGTGAAACAAAAAGAAAAGAGCACTTTACTCATCCCAAGATATTATTACGTAAAAAGACTGTTGCCATTCAGTGGTCTTGGGAGTGCATATGACATAGGACAGTGGTGGCGAACCTATGGCACGGGTGCCAGAGGCGGCACTCAGAGCCCTCTCTGTGGGCACGCGCGCCGTTGCCCCAGTCCTAGGCCTTCAGCTGGGTTTTATAAAACCTTTTTGCTATAGGACTCCACCACCGTGTGCAAAAAAAAAAAAAAAAGGTTCAATCAATCAGTCAATTTCAACTTCTCGCGGGGGAAAAAAAACTTGCAAAGTTGGAATGGATTGATTGAACTTTTTAGTCCCACCCAGTCTGCTGTTACCACCGCAGCCATGCCCACCCAATGGGCACACCCACCCGGCACCCGACGATGCATAAGTGTTTTTGGGTTGCAGTTTGGGCACTCGGTCTCTAAAAGGTTAGCCATCACTGTCATAGGTTTTTTCAGATCTCCAGTGGCAGACAGAAGACTCTGATCTGGGAAGAAGATAAGTCAACCTTATAAAAATCCTCTGGGTGTCTTAAAATATCTATGGCTGTTATTTGTCTACTGTTGAATCTCTGACACTGGGGTAGATGAGAAAGAGGAACACTGGAACAATTTTCTACCCACAAGATTCATTTTGGTCACTACCCAGAAAGAGAAGTTCACTAGAGTATTTTATTTCCCTCCCATAATTTTTTTTTTAAAAAAACTTCTAAAATAGGAAGTGTAAAAGTTTCCCCATGAGGAAACCGGCAGTAAAAATGGAGGCTTGGGAAAGGAGCTGCTTTATCTTGTCTCCTCTCTGTCAAGTGTGATGGAACTGTTGCAAACACTGAAGAAAACGTTGCACTTCCCAGATGTGTCTGCCAGGCTACGGCCTCAGAGAGTGCTGCTTCAGCCTGTCATCTACTTTCTCTCTCCTGAAGTTCAGCCGAAAAAAGGTGCCTTCCTCAGCTGAGTAGTTCCAGTCAACTGCTGATTAGTGATAAGGTCAGAAAGAGAGCAATGAGCTCGGTTCCAATTAGAGAGCCTTTCTAAGCACTAGATGGGACTTAATGAAGAAGGCAGGGACTGATCAGATAAAATTGTCCTAGAAATTGAGCACTGACTAAGGCAGAGGTTCCCAACTTTGGGGGCACCAGGGACCAGTTTCATGGAGAAAGGTTTTTCCACGGACCGGAGCTTTGCTTGTTTGCACGGACCGGTTGCTGGCATGCCACGGCCCGGTACCGGTCCACGGACCGGAGGTTGGGGACCCCTGGCCTAAGGGACCATGGCTTCTCTTGGGGGGGTCCATTCCTTGATATCATGGTCAAGCTATAAAGCGAAATCAGAGGTCAAGCTATAAAGCAAAATCCAACTTTTCCACTTCCTCAATACGCTACTGCATGTTCAAACCCCTTGCAATGTGGTTCAAAACTTTAAAATGCATACAAAGTATGTCTGCTGGTGAAAACTGCTTATGGCAGGAGTGCACATAAATCTACACACTTTTGGCACATATTTTAAACAGAAGCAAACCATCATAGACAACAAATAGGAGAAAAAGGCTAAAAAAACAACAACCACTGATTAACCAAGAAAAACCAAAGTGAAAGGTTTCTTCTAATTTGTTCTGGCCCACTGAGATGTGTGTCAAAGTCATTAACAGTCCAAGGTCATAAATTGATTGAGAAGCTTAAGTTAGCCCTGTCCAAGATAAGCCACAATTTCTTATCAGCAATTGAAGAAGATAGGAAGTGGCATCTCCTCCAGGCACAGGATACATGCTGCAGTTTTCGGAGGGAGGCCCAGAATACAGAGATGGTGTCAGGATCAGGAAGGTACTTATTCAGCCTAGCCACTTGATGCCAGGACCTAGTTGGATCTTCAGTGTGGATCTGCTTGGGTTTTTCTCCTGCTCCTCTTGCTTCTTTGACATAGCTTAAGCTGTAGAATATTCTAACTTTAAGGTTAATGGAAAAAGGGAGGGCAGGAGAGGGCAACTGCAACAAAATCCACTTGAATACAAATAATGGAAAGTCTTGCACAGATATGTAAATGCTGTGATTCAAAACAAGTTTTAATCATTGTTTTATAATTATTTCTAAATATATGCCTGTCCAATTTAAATTGNCTCCACCACCGTGTGCAAAAAAAAAAAAAAGGTTCAATCAATCAGTCAATTTCAACTTCTCGCGGGGAAAAAAAAATCTTGCAAAGTTGGAATGGATTGATTGAACTTTTTAGTCCCACCCAGTCTGCCGTTACCACCGCAGCCATGCCCACCCAATGGGCACACCCACCCGGCACCCGATGATGCATAAGTGTTTTTGGGTTGCAGTTTGGGCACTCGGTCTCTAAAAGGTTCGCCATCACTGACATAGGATTTTTCAGATCTCCAGTGGCAGACAGAAGACTCTGATCTGGGAAGAAGATAAGTCAACCTTATAAAAAATCCTCTGGGTGTCTTAAAATATCTATGGCTGTTATTTGTCTACTGTTGAATCTCTGACACAGGGGTAGATGAGAAAGAGGAACACTGGAGCAATTTTCTACCCACAAGATTCATTTTGGTCACTACCCAGAAGAGAGGTTCACTAGAGTATTTTATTTCCCTCCCATAATTTTTTTTTTTAAAAACTTCTAAAATAGGAAGTGTAAAAGTTTCCCCATGAGGAAACCGGCAGTAAAAATGGAGGCTTGGGAAAGGAGCTGCTTTATCTTGTCTTCTCTCTGTCAAGTGTGATGGAACTGTTGCAAACACTGAAGAAAACGTTGCACTTCCCAGATGTGTCTGCCAGGCTACGGCCTCAGAGAGTGCTGCTTCAGCCTGTCATCTACTTTCTTTCTCCTGAAGTTCAGCCGAAAAAAGGTGCCTTCCTCAGCTGAGTAGTTCCAGTCAACTGCTGATTAGTGATAAGGTCAGAAAGAGAGCAATGAGCTCAGTTCCAATTAGAGAGCCTTTCTAAGCACTAGATGGGACTTAATGAAGAAGGCAGGGACTGATCAGATAAAATTGTCCTAGAAATTGAGCACTGACTAAGGCAGAGGTTCCCAACTTTGGGGGCACCAGGGACCAGTTTCATGGAGAAAGGTTTTTCCACGGACCGGAGCTTTGCTTGTTTGCATGGACCGGTTGCTGGCATGCCACGGCCGGGTACCGGTCCACGGACCGGAGGTTGGGGACCCCTGGCCTAAGGGACCATGGCTTCTCTTGGGGGGGGGTCCATTCCCTGATATCATGGTCAAGCTATAAAGCGAAATCAGAGGTCAAGCTATAAAGCAAAATCCAACTTTTCCACTTCCTCAATACGCTACTGCATGTTCAAACCCCTTGCAATGTGGTTCAAAACTTTAAAATGCATACAAAGTATGTCTGCTGGTGAAAACTGCTTATAGCAGGAGCGCACATAAATCTACACACTTTTGGCACATATTTTAAACAGAAGCAAACCATCATAGAAACAAATAGGAGAAAAAGGCTAAAAAAACAACAACCACTGATTAACCAAGAAAAACCAAAGTGAAAGGTTTCTTCTAATTTGTTCTGGCCCACTGAGATGTGTGTCAAAGTCATTAACAGTCCAAGGTCATAAATTGATTGAGAAGCTTAAGTTAGCCCTGTCCAAGATAAGCCACAATTTCTTATCAGCAACTGAAGAAGATAGGAAGTGGCATCTCCTCCAGGCACAGGATACATGCTGCAGTTTTCAGAGGGAGGCCCAGAATACAGAGATGGTGTCAGGATCAGGAAGGTACTTATTCAGCCTTGCCACTTGATGCCAGGACCTAGTTGGATCTTCAGTGTGGATCTGCTTGGGTTTTTCTCCTGCTCCTCTTGCTTCTTCGACATAGCTTAAGCTGTAGAATATTCTAACTTTAAGGTTAATGGAAAAAGGGAGGGCAGGAGAGGGCAACTGCAACAAAATCCACTTGAATACAAATAATGGAAAGTCTTGCACAGATATGTAAATGCTGTGATTCAAAACAAGTTTTAATCATTGTTTTATAATTATTTCTAAATATATGCCTGTCCAATTTAAATTGNGCAAAAGCACCCCAATTCAGTATGTCTTGCAAGAAAACTAACTGGATATGTTTATTGTCTTATATTAGATATTAAAGTCACTTGGAATCAAGCTCAACTTCAGAACCTGTGCCATTTAAAATAAATAAATAGTTGATAACTGTTAGGTACTTCTTCCTTCAGCTTCCTCCAACTAAGATTGATTGCATATCTGCTTAAAGTACTAGAAATTGTTTCTAAATCTGCATATGCAGATATAAATTAACATATGGATATTTTATTTCTCTCTGCCTAGCCTGCAGTTTTGGATGCATGTAACATTCAGCAATAAACCAATCCAGTTGTAGCACCACTTAATGCTCTGGTGCTCTCGATCCTTTCCTGGAACCCATTTTTTAAATCCAGCACTGATGCATCAAAAGGCAGCAATAAGGGGATTTTGTGAAAGGCCCTAATAGCACATGCCTGCCACAACAACAATAAACCCAACAAGTAGAGGACAAAAGGGAGAACTCAGTAGAGTCCAGCCATACAAAACAATGGGAATGTGGTAGACCAGGGATGTCAAACTCAATTTCATTGAGGGCCGCATCAGCATTGCAGTTGCCCTCGGGGGGCTGGGTGGGTATGGCCAAGGTGGGTGTGGCCTACTGGGTGGGCATGGACAGCTCTACATCGTTCGCCTCAAGGGTGCCTGTGGGGGCCTGGGCCGGAGTGGGACAGATCTGAGGGTCTCTGGCAGAAGGGGGTGGGACCGGGGCAAGCGCCAACGCATGGTGCATTTCTTCATTCCTCACAAAGGGTGACATCTCCCCAGCATGCATCCAGCAGGGTGGGGCCGACGTGGCAGGGGCTGGTTCCTTGCTTTTTCCAGACAGCCTTGTGGAGCTAAGACTGAATGCATTTCAGCATAGATGGCCACCACAAAATTGTATATTGGCTCCTGGCCAGCCTGAGCCAGGGCCAAGGCAATGGGGGCCGTTCCCTAACTGTTTCCAGGATGGCTTCGCAGGCCACATGAAACCACGTCACGGGCCACATCTGGCCCCCGGGCCTTGTGTTATACATGTCTGTGGTAGACAGTTCACTAAACTGAGCTAACAAACCTCTTTATGTTCTAATCCTTTAAATATATTTCATTTTCTCTGCATGAATTTTCTCTTTTCTCCTTTGCCCACCGCTCCAAAACTTGATAACTTTTTTCATCATAATGAAATGGGAAGCAAACACTGAAGATGCTCTGGAGGCAGAAATCCTAAGAGAAAGAGAATGGGAGTTGTGCAGCTTTATGAGTAAATCAGCAAAATAAAGTTACTCAAGAAAAGCAAATGTGACCAAAATTGCATACTAATCTTTTGCTATGTCAAAAGAATATGAGGGTTATTTATGATAATTGAAATCTATGAAAATATTATTGATCTTTGTGGACTGAGGAGCAAGTCTATTTATCTGCTTATTGCTTTACATTTATATGCAATTTACAGTATCTGGCATCCTCAGGAGAAAGACAGTTAGTTGCAGAGGCATAGAATAATACACACCAGGTTTTTTTTTATTATATTTCATTTTTATTTTTTCTGGATTTTTATTGTGTTTGGGTACTTCACCAAGAGACAAAACCCATTTAGTATAATATCATGCACATCACATCAAATCATATCAAAATAAGCACCAAGGTAGAAAAAGGGAAAGAAAAAAAATCAGCCTAAAAAGTAATTAGGAGAGCTTCTTCTATGTGGAGTTCTAGAGTCACAGAGCTATCTGTCAAAAGAAACTGTCTAGGCAGAGGCATTTCAGTATAAAGTCAATCATTTTCACCGTCTGCATTAATAGGATACCATTTCACCTTTTAAAATGCCTATTGTGGGAAACTTAGAAAGAAGCAAAGACATTTATTGATATTAATGCTGGAATTTGTAGTGAGTTAAACCTTCCTCTATTACCAAATTCCATGAGATGTGCTTGGGGATGGGCCTAGGCTAGGGAGTAAGTATCTATTTAAAAGGCCTATTTAAAAGACTCAACCCCTCCCACCACAAGGGAAGGTGACATATTTCCAGGGCCTATTCCTTTTCAGGTTCTCCACTTATCACCTTCCAAAACTGGGAGCAACTTCAAAATGGAGCAGTCATTCAGGAGAGTGCTAGTTAACATTGTTGTCATATGGTACAGAAGCAGGAGACAGAGAGTGGGAGATTCTCTAGATGGAACAGTTCATCCCCAAACTTCTAAAATATGAGTGTTAGAATTTAATTGGATTCTGTCCGAGACATTTTTCCCTTTGCCTGACATCTATCTTGGGGGACTGTTGGGATGACTGCTACATGTGCCAACCAGTCAGCATTTGTCATTACAAATTCTGCTTCCCCCAAGCACACAGGCCCTGAACTGACAAAACTCCCTTTCGGCTTCACTTGAGAAAAATAATATCCCTTGCTAGCATGTTCCTATCCTCCCGTGATTCATGTATTTATCTAGGTAAACTCAACACAAGCTCTTTATGAGCTAGTTCATCAAATTAAAGAATAGCAGGGCGTCCTGGAGAGCAGAAATCTGAAAGGCTTAGGGAGATAGGGACAAATCAGAACTGAGGATTTTACTCAAGTGGATTTTATATTAATATGATGTGGCGGTTAATATTTCGGCCTAGAAATGAGGAGACTCTGAAGCCATCCCACCTTAGGCATGAAAGCCAGTTGGGTGCCCTTGGGCCAGTCACTCTCTCTCAGCCCAGCCCACCTCACAGGGTTGTTGTGAGGAAAACAGGAGGAGGAAGGTCTATTAAGTATGCTCACTGCCTTGCGTTTCATATAAAGTAATAAAGGCAAGATAAAAATCAAATATCTTCTCTGTCCACCAGTTGGGCAACAAACTTGTTTTTCTGTTTTAAGCCTTTGAAAGCTAGATGATCAGCTGGAGGAAGGAACTAACCTTTGGGCAGCTGTTCTCCAGGAAGAATAAAGAATGAGGAAACAACGATGCCCTAATAACATAAAACGTTCACAACAAAAGAAACAAAAGATGTATTGAAACATTGGAATGTTCAGGAAAGGTTACACACAAGGAAAACTGAGTTTCCTGGAATAGATAATGGGGAAAAAAACATTGGGTACAAGTTTGAAATAATTTGCTTGATAGGGATATTGGAATCATAGTTTAGAGAGTATGAAAAACCTCTTTATTCTGGATTTCTTTTTTGCAATCCTTTTCTACTTTTGCATGTTCTTCAGTGTTGTCAGCCAGCTATTAAGGCAAGAAGTTATCCATTCAGGGTTGTTATTAAACAAATCATTAAATTTTGTTTGGAAAGCAAGAAATGGAAGGAAACTAGATCTTATTGATGGTCTTATGAACATATCAGGTGGCTGCTTATCAATCTTGATTAATTATCATTGGGATTGGTTGTTGCCTGGCATAGATCCAGAGCACCACTGTCTCTATTCTTATTTTTATTCATTTACTAGAACAGAAAGTACTTTCCCTCAAAGATTTTCTTTAAATGTTGTTGAACAAAATGTGTCAATTTATTTTACGTGTTCTCAGTTTGAAGCTTCAATGTAAAGCTTTAAAATAGTAAAATAAAACGGTATCCCTTTAATTTTTCTAAAACATAATTTTTTAGACTAAGTATCTTTTTAATATATTCAAAATTTATTAGTGATCAGCTGAAATAAATGAATATTAGGCTTTTCCGTTCCAAACCCAGTTAAACAAAGAAAGAAAGAAAAACAGAAGGCAATAACAAGCCACTTCCATGATGTTGGAAACAAAATATGTACATGAAGTTGCCAAAGTCAAAGTTGACTCAAAGGAAACATTACCTTCACTAAGTTCATAACCTGAAGTGATAATGAAAACAGTCGTAATGTTATTTTTAAGCTAAGTTTTAAGTATTTTATTTACATATTCTGTTTGGTTTAGAAGAAATAAGCTGGGGCAATTATAATCTGAAGAATATTGGCTCAGTTCATAAAAATGAGGAAGTGCAGCATTAAAAACACACCTGCACTTGACTTACGTAGAAGAGTAATTCTAGATATTCCAGATAGTTTGAAATAGTAGGCCACTGTTTCTCTTGTTTTAAATAAAGAATTAGCTATTGTCTTTGTAAAAATACAAATTAGGGATTCAATTGCAAATTTGATAAAGTGTACATTTCTTTACCTAATAGCATGATGATGTGTTATATCTGATTATTGTATTATACCTGGGTTACTCTATGTTGAGCAATATTAGATTGTTTAAAATAATGCAATGAGCCTGTCAACAAAGATTTGTAGCTAGTTCTTACTGATGCAAAGTTGACATCATCTGCTTTATTTTTAGACTATGCCCTGATTTGATTTGATTTGAATTATAGATTGAAGATTGGAAGAAGGTGGAGTTCAAACTGAATTTGCAATTCAAGATTTGGGAACAAAGGGATTTGATTTGAGCTTCTTCAAAGTTATAATGGTATCGAAATATCTTTAAATGCTGCATGGGGTGAACATAGGAGGAATGGAAGATTCATTAGAAGACATGTTGCTGTCTGGCATCAGCTGGATGTCTTCAAGAGTTTCTCCTCTTTTGAGGCAGAAATAAAAAAAGGTTGAGAAGAGGGCAGCACAGAAAACTGCCTAAGATGCACTGACTTAGAATAGTAAATATCTTATCCCCAAAGCTGTTTAAAAGTAAGTTCTTTTCCACTTGCTCTTCTGGACTTCTAAACTTGGCACAATACTGCAGAATTATTACTGATTTGTCCTTGTGGATTGTTTGTTTTTTTGGGATACCAGTAAGATTAGCAGAGTTACCTGAGAAGTTCCCCACTCAGGAGCTACCATGTTTCCCCGAAAATAAAATCCACCCCAAAAATAAGCCCTAGCCTGATTTTTTTGGCGGTGTACCTAATATGAGCCCAACCTCAAAAATAAACGCGGGGGAGTGGATCTTTCCAAACGCCCCAAAGGTGCCCAAACACTTTTCACCCGGAGAAATGACGGAGACTGGAAGCTTTGTTTGCTTCCAAATGTGGTGCTTGGGAACAGAGCGATTAGCCCCATTCCCAAGCGCCCCATTTGCAAGCAGACAAAGCTTCCAATCTCCCTCTGGGCAAAAAGTGTTTGGGCGCCTATGGGGCACTTGGGGCATTTCCACCACCTCCCCGACCTGCCTTGCCTTGTGGCAGCAGCGCGGCAGGCATGCGGCCTGCTGTGAGCGTTCGCAGAAATGGGCCAATGGCCACGCGGGCTCCTGCTAGACGGGGCTGTCGATGCCACTGCTGAAAGTCAAGGCAGGTGTCGGGGAAAAAATAAGACATCTCCCAAAAATAAGACCTACGACCTCTTTTGGAGGGAAATATATATATATATAAGATCAGGTCTTATTTTCAGGGAAACATAGTAGTATTCCATCATTGAGTTAATTGGGGTACCAGGCTCTTCAGGGCTGGATTTGGAAGAACGTCTCCTGAAGCGACTTTATTGTGTGATGTAGCTTTGCTGCTTCTGCTTCTTAGTATGTGGTGTGACTGGAGCATTGGCATAACTAATTGGCAAGCTCTACTGGGGGGAGTCATTCATAGGTGAGTGGCAATGAACGTATTCTAAATGTAAGTTAGCAGAGGCAGCAAAAGCAAGCAAGCATGGTGAGATGCATAGGCACTTGTAGCCTTCAGACTTAAAAGAGTAAATGTTGAGCTAGTACTTGTGTATCCAACTGCCCATTCATTGTTAAGAGCAAGTATTAGATCGACTGGCCTTCAGCCCATGCACAGAGCACTGAGAATTTTGCTGCTTCCAGCTGAGTGCTCAAAGTAGTCAAGAGTCAATGGGACTATCTGTTATTGTTGTTCATAGGACTATCAGTCAATTATTACATTAATTTCATATACTCGGTCCCCAGGAGACTTAGACCCCCCGGCCCGGGACCATCGGCTGATGTTATGTAACGCCAGGTCCGTGGTTAATAAGGCCCCCCTCATACAAGATCTTATTTTAGAGGGGGGTGCGGACCTGGCGGGTATTACTGAGACCTGGTTGGGCGTAGAAGGAGGAGTACCTCTTGTAGACATCTGCCCACCAGGTTTT
>NW_015387245.1:192902-226275 GCF_001527695.2 Protobothrops mucrosquamatus | reverse complement strand
TTTTTTTGTATTTTTGTATTTTTGTATTTTGTATTTTTTGTATTTTGTGTATATTATTTGTTTTTAATATGCTGTGAACCGCCCTGAGTCCTATGGGAGAAGGGCGGTATACAAATTAAAATAATAATAATAATAATAAATGCTTGGGGGTCAATGAACAATCTGAAACTTCATGAGGGGGTTGAGGAGCTGAAGAGTTTGGGGACCTCTGCACTAGAATAAAAGACCCAAAGCTCGTGAGTAGCTGAGCAAATGAGGGAAGCCCAAGGTGGTATTAGTCTTACCATCTGAAGGGCAGGGAGTTTAATGAGCTGGTAACATTCATTGGCCATCAAGAACTTGTGTCACATCTCTCAGCCCAAGGGGAGTGGCCTTGAAATGTTATATAAACTCTATACCTGCCAAAGCACTGTAAATGTCATGTCACTGAACCTTATGACACACTTTAAAAGACTTCAGACTGCTTTGAATCCACCTGATTCCTACTTTGTTGATTCTTTTTCATCTGATGGATGCTTCTTTGCACATTCCTATTATAGAACACAGACTATGTGTTATCAAAGTCTAGTGGGTCATATTTATGTATTATTTCTTATGAGTGATTGTATACTGCTCCATTCATCTAAGTGGCTTCCTAAACAACAGATTTAGATATCTTAAAAATGATTTAAGAATGAATCCTTGACTTCTGACATTTTTGGACGTTTCCATTTTTGCAGACTGTCAGCAATCTGAACATCACACAATCAGAATATTTTCCCCAAATACGGATATGCATGCACTCTCCAATCAGTTATGGTGTCGATTGGATTGAGATTTGGAGCATGGGGGTTCTGTGTGTTAGTGAAGGATCAGGTGCCCCACTACAGTATTTTACTATAGAAAAGGACAGTTTTGCAGAATATTTTCCACAAATTCTCCCCTATTCTTATAGTAATCACTATCCTACTGCCATATTCAATGTCGAACAACATTGGTTCTCTTTGCATCTCTGATACCACGGAACAGATAAAATGGTAACCAAAATTTATACATTTTATTTAATTTTTATCCCACCTTTATTATTGTTTATAAATAACTCAAGGTGGTGAACCTAATACTCACCCCCTCCTATTTCCCCCACAACAACCATCTTGTGAGGTGGGTTGGGCTGAGAGAGTGACCGGCTCAGTGTCTCCAAAGCTGACGTTCATGCCTCAGGTGGGATTAGAACTCACTGTATCCTAATTTCTAGCCAAATGTCTTAACCACTAGATCAAACTGGCTCTGTTGATACTGCTATTGCTTGATTTCAATGTTACTGTTACTGACAGGCTCGAGAAACTGCTGGAGAATTCTGGCAAAATGGTGTACTTTCTTTGCTTACCAATAGGATAAAAACAAGGCATTTGTGCATAGCTCTACTAAACAGCTAAAGCACTCTCCTCCTGTAAGGTTTCTCAAATGCAGGAATCACAATTCCATCTCAAATTGACATCTCTCAGGATTGTTTAGAAGATGACTATGAGATCTATCTTGTAGAGATTCTGTAAAAACCCTCATATATACTCTATTCAACATTGCCTAGTATTTCATATTCTTCTTTTTCCTAAAAGCATTTCTAAGAGCTAGGGCAAGGGTCCCCAACTCCCAGGCTGCGGCCCAGTAATGGGCTGTGAACTGTTCAGAACCAGGCTGCAGAAGAGATAGGTGAGCGTACATGCACATGCACATTTATATGAGCGGCGGGCGGCGCACATGTCCACTTGTGCAAATGGAGCTTTGCGTGTGCTTGCCCGCCACTTGCACTGAGCCATCCCCTGTCCATCTCCCTCTGCCCTCCCCCCGGTCTGCAAAGCTGAAAAGGTTGAGGAACTCCGAGCTAGGGGATTTCAGAATATTTTTATTCTTATCTGGAGATTTAACAATTATTGGTAGTTGTTTTTTTTAATTCAGCTTCTTTAGCAGTGTGTCAGGCCATCCATTTCCCCCACTTGGGTTTGAAATTGTTCTTTGGGCCAAAATGAAAAGCAGAAAATAACTGTAGTTTCCTTCCTTCTTTCTGGGGCATATTTCTCTCAAATGAACTATGGATCTTGCTCCAAATCTAGCAGTAGGTGTGGCTGACTTTCCTAGCTGGATTTGCCTCAACTGACCCTTATTATTCAGGGTCAAGGCAAAGTGGAGCTTCTGGCAGATTCCAAAGAGCGTGGCAGCAAAGCCAAGATTGCTGACATTTCAAAATCAGTGCATGAGAACATTCAGCTGTGGCAAGAACACACCCAAACAAACAAGTTTTGCTTGTAGGCGAGAAAGGTGAGGCAATAATTGTCCAGAAAATAGTCAGTGTAGCCTTGCTAAAAGGTTTCAAGAAATGTGATTATTAGGCTATACAGTATGTGTGTGGTTTAAAGATTTGGCAGTTTCACAAGCTTGTTCAATCTATTATAAAGCTAATTAAGGAGGCATCTGTTTAAAGTTAGGCCTTGACCATTTAGTCCTTTATATCATGGGATGTATTAATAGGTAGTGCTGATCTTTGTAAATGTTCCCAGTCTCCACCATAACAATACAGATTTGGTGTTTGCATGCCTTCTGAGTGAAAGCTGAGGCCAAAATAAAACAAATCCTGTTTACCCACAGCGAACTTTAAACTTTTGTTCAAAAGCAGAAATGCAATCTGTCTGTTATTATGGCTATGAACATGGCATGAGTATACCAGCTTTTGATGGAGGAGAAGGGTGACAAGAATCTTGAGTAAACACTAGAAATAATTTTTGCCATGACCTCTTTGGCTCTAATGTTTAGACTGTAGATTAGTTAAAACTGGTTTTATAAGGAACTGTTTAGAGACAGATAATCCAAAACAAATTCAGGATGAAAAATGAATCAAATGAACAAATAGACTATTTTTCATTTCTGTTTAAAGAAATCTGAAATGAAAGCTAACACTACAAGCTATCAAACTGATTATTCAACAAAAATATGAAATCTTTTCTCCCTATTATTTATCTGTTTTGTCCAATAGACAACTCTTTACAATAACACCGAGAAGAGGGCAATGTTGTTTATAGAATTTTATTGCTTTGTGACAGAACTGCTGCAGGTTGCTGTCCTCATCTACTAAACTTTTTTTGGAGGAAGCAAAGAAAGGAATCTACACATTATGATAACAAGAAACAGTGCTGCCACATTGAAAATCAGGGGAAAATATTCTGCAGTTCATGAAAACTCATAGTTCACATAGGCAACAAACTCCTTTGATGACTGAAACATATGTTTGGAAGGGCTTAACTGGGAGTTTGTGGACCTCACAAATTGCTACAACCAACTTCCAACACAATGGTCCTATGGCTAAAGTGCTGGGAGTAGAGTTCAGCAGTGTCTGGGATAGCTTGCTCCTTAGTCTTCAGGATTTACGAGAAGCCACTGGATCCAAAATTATTGTCCAGTACATTAAAATAGAAAAGGGAGGGAGGGAGGGAAGGAAGGAAGGAAGGAAGGAAGGAAGGAAGGAAGGAAGGAAGGAAGGAAGGAAGGAAGGAAGGAAGGAAGGAAGGAAGGAAGGAAAGGATTATTTAATATTTAGATAAATGAATATGTTACAAATATGGGGCTGGAGTGAGAATTCCTATTTGGTCAATGCAAGCCCCTTTGAATGTAGCTCCATTGAGAACAATTACATAAAAGAGGAGAGAAGATACTGAATCTTCTCCTTTCCCTAGAGTCTCAGGCCTGCTTCTTTTGCAATTCTCCAGACCTGTAATCAGGAGATTAGAGGCAGAACAGATAACATTCACTTCCTCTCCTGCACAGGAAAGCATTCAGAGGATTAAAAAAAAAAAAAAAAAGCCTGTGACTTTCTATCTGCAGGAGGATTCTCCCAAATCCTGCCCATTGTGAACTACACACCTTCAAGAAAGAAGCATCATCATTTCTTCCTGCACCTTTATTCTTATTTGGCCACTTCAACAACCTTTCAACCTGAAATAAAGAAACAAGCAAGTTGGAGCATAGTGCAGTTTGCTTGCAGTCGTTCAGTTATATTGCTAAGCCATTATGACTTTGATTGTTAATCAATGTGGAATGTGTGATCTGTATATTTGAGATTGGGTTAATGATCAGAAAATCAACCTTAGCCCTAACTTTAACCCTATTTTCCTGCTGGCTTAGTTTAGTCATTGATACTTTTCCAGAACAGTAGTTGATGAGGGAGTTCATTGAAATAGATACTACTGGATGGGTTGCAAAAGGTAATTACATGAACTTGGGACACAGCAATGATCATAAGTATGAACCAGTTGCCAAGCATCTGGATTTTGATCACATGATCATGAGGATGCTTCAAAAGTTGTAACTGTGAAAAATGGTCATATGTCAGTTTTTTTCAGTATCATTGTAACTTTGAACAGTCACTAAATGAACTATTGTCAGGAAAGTGCCAAGAATTTGCCTACATGGAAGCAAACCAACCCTGATCCTACAGCCAGTTGTACATTGCTACTGTACTCCATGTGGAAAGAGTTTGGCTTATGTTTTCAAGTTCTAATTAAGTATACCATCTTGCTCTTACAGTCTGTTAAATCTAAAGTATTTTTCTCCAAAATGTTCATGTACCTGGAATACTTACCGTAGGACTACCCATACACCAACATATTTTTAAATATGCGAATCAAGAGATGCTGTGTAGGCAAACTTGAAGTATGACTTAGATGTGCAATCCAATCTGTATCTGCTCTGAAGTTGGTCCAGTCCAATTCAATGGGATTTATTCCTGGGCAAAACGATATAGGATTATAACATTAGTATAGAGAGAAGCCAGCACAATCCCAGTTCAAATGGATCTCCTTCTGAATCCATGTGTAATGGTATGTGAGAAAGGCCTCGGGCAGGGGTCCCCAAACCCCAGTCCATGGACCACTACAGGGCCACGGCATGGCAGCAACCGGTCTGTACAAACAAAGCCCCATCCGCGTGATGCAGGAGCACACAAAACCACGCATCCTCCAGTCCACAGAAAAACCTCTCTCCATGGAACCGGTCCCTGGTGCTCCAAAGGTTGGGGGCCTCTGGCCTAGGGAATAGTTAGATAAGAGAGAGCATAGCCTGCAGCTGCGTAATGGATGGAGAAAGAGGCTCAGAATGGATCCTCCCTAGCTTTTCAGGCTGTAAAGGAGACCGCAGGAGATTTGTATTTTCAGACTTGGAAGATTCTGTTAATGTAGCCTTATAGTAAAATATAATTAGCTCATCTGATCATGTTCCTGTCTGGTCTACCTGGGAATGCTGACACATATCCTAAAAGGCTGGATGTAGGCAAATCAGTATACTATAGCAATATATAAGCAATGAACGACAAAAGGTTTATTTTTCCCATTTTGAGGTTCCCATCAAATCACAGCAATAATTCAGAGGAACAAATTGCTTCTGACTATGCTTTCTTGGGTTACAAGAGTCTTCTTTTTAACCAGCAATTCACAAGTGCTACATATTGGAACTACTGCTGCAGCTGGAAAGGCAAGTAAACATTTGTTTTGTGGCTGGGAAGAGAAAGAGGTCACACAAACCACAATGCAAACCCAATGGCTAATCTGACTACTAAGCAGCTTATTTGTTCAGGAGCTGACAGGGGTACACCTTGAACCACTCTGACATTGAAATGCAGTCTATTTATTTGGCAGGTCCTTGCACTGTCAGGCTGCTGAGAATGAACTGATGCTTATGTTCTGAAGTTAATTAAAACAGTAATCTAAATGAAGCAAGTTCCTGATGAGATGCCAGCTGTAGACAAAGGCATTCCTATCCATGGATACAGCAGGAGAAAGAAAGCGACATGCAAAACTAATTACGAAACGAGGCAATGTAGCGTCTCTGGTCCTGAAAGCACTGCAGTGTGGAAGAACAACACAAGCTCATTCTGTAGGTTTGTGACAGAGGCAGAGTAGTAGTAGGCATTCGGCTACTGCTTGCATTGCGATGGTGTAACACTGTCCTCTATGCTCATTTTCATTCATTTCAAGAAATCCTTCATTTTATTTATTTATTTATTTATTTATTTATTTATTTATTTATTTATTTATTTATTATTCAAATTTCTACCCCGCCCTTCTCCCAACGGACTCAGGGCGGCTTACAGCCATTTAAAACAGGTACATGATACAAAATTTAGGTTCAAGCCCCATCCTTTTCACATTACAGCTGTCAACTAGTCATTAAACTGGAGGGCTGTCTTGGCTCTAAAAAGCTGGCTGGGGAATTCTGGGATTTGAAGTCCAAAGTCTTAAAAGTTCCCAAGGTTGGACACCCCTGCTCTAAAAGGAAGTAGTACTTATGAGGGATAATGATTATGCCAATCTTTCCCTCCAGATGTGACAGTGCCTACTGATCAGTTAAACCAGGTTAGCCTGCCTCTAGCATGCTATTCTATGGCACAGAATATCCAGAGTTACAACAAGTATCAGAAGATAAGAGAAAATGCAGGAACATTTTAGCGAACCCTTTTGGATCTTTCAGGTGCTTGAGGTGGGGCATTTATTTGATCCACCACCTTGTTGAAAGTTCATACAGTGATCAGTCTAAAGTTTGCCACAGAGTAATCCGTCCATGACTACTGAATTGCACAGGATGTTATCTACCTTAGCTAACTTCTATATTAAAATTCATTTTTATATAACGAAAATGGAAAGTCAGCACACTGTAAACCAAAACCGACCTTCTGGCATGCGTATTTCCAAAAATCTTCCCCCCCAAAATGGGGGTGGCTACAGCCAGTAATTTGGCTAGAGGCATTCCCATCTCTTCCTAAAAAAGGAAACGGATAATATAGAGCAGACATGTCAAACTCGCGACGTCACGTGACATCGCGCAACGTATCGGAGCTTTTTCGCCGTTGCCGGCAATGGGGTGGGCGCGGCTCCGGTATGATGAAACCGGCCCGCGGGCCGGCAGTTTAACACCCCTGATATAGAGCATCTGTTGAGAAGAAAATGAGAGGGAGTATTAGTGCTTATAACTGATTATGCCCCCCATTATGAATGGGCAGCATCCCCATCAATTGTTTGTGAAAGTGCTGCACAATGTTCTCAAAACCCCAGATCCAAAAAGTCAAGAATCTTTTCCTTGGCTTTACTTACGTACTTAAAACCCAGGTCTCTTCCCTGGTCAAGTGATTATCTTCCTGGGCAGCAGCAAATTGTCCAGTTTGGTCTAGTGGTTATGTCCCCAGACTAGAAACCAGGTGACTGTGAGTTCTAGTTTCACCTTTGCCATGAAAGCCAGGCGGGTGACTTTGGACCAGTCTCTCTCTCTCTGTCTAACCTGCCACACAAGGTTGTTCTGGAGAAAATAGAGGGAGTATTTTGGGTATCTTTGACTTTTTCACTGCATCCAAAATAGATCTAACATACCAATACTACTCCTCCCCCTCCTTCTCAAGGTTTAGACCAGGGGTAGGCAACCTTGGCTCTTTTATGACTCGTGGACTTCAACTCCCAGAATTCCTGAGCCAGCATGGCTGGCTCAGGAATTCTGGGAGTTGAAGTCCACGAGTCATAAAAGAGCCAAGGTTGCCTACCTCTGGTAGGCTCTCTTAAAGCATGTGCCCTATCATTTAACAATAGACACTCCCATAAATACATTTCAAGGCAGGATTTGAAGCAAAAGTGGGCCTGGATGGTAATATAACCATAAAGGCTCACCATTTATTTCAATAGAAGAGATAGTCATATGCATTAAAAAGCAGTCTCAATAGTAGGGCTCCAAGTTGAACTAAATGAAAAAAGCTGGCATTTGTATCTTGATCTTATAGAGACAGTTCACTAAAAAATTACCTGAGTTGATGCCAGTAATAACAGCAATTGGCTACAAAATGAATTGTGCGGTGGAGTAAACATCGCCAAGACCGACTCAGCTAAGCTTGGGTAGGGGTTAAGGAGAATACAGAAAACTCCCCACATTTGAAAGAAATAATGGGATTTATCATTGAAGGTTGCTCCCTCATAAAATATTTTCAATCCTGAACTATGCAAATTGGCAAACATGCTATTGGTTATTTTATATTTCTTCATTTTGTCTAGTTATGGTCCATTTCTTATATTCTTTTAACCTACTTTATTCACTAGCCTTTGACCCTTGATGTTTATAGTTCTTAATGGAGTTTGGTTCCCTATCTTCCCTTTTCTCTTCTCTTGCTGCCAACTGTTTTTCAGAGCTATTTAATTTGCACATTTTACTCATTACTGCCTAATAATAATATTGTTATTATTATTAGCTTTAGGATGTCTTCCTTGCTTTGTTCTGCTATGTCGCACCATATGCATTTTGGCCCAACTCTTTTATCTGTCTTTTATAAAGGATCTGTAATAACTGATTTTAACTTAGCTGGTTATGTATGGAGGTTTGCTCTACAAATTGAGAATAAAACTCTATATGCCATCCTTAGAGGTGGAAGAGGACATTCAGACTACTGGGTTCATTTCCCTGCTTGGTGCAGAAATCCAAATTAAGGAAGTGTTTCCTGTATATCCAGCTTATGCATGAAGACATCCAGAGAAAGGGAGCCCACCACTTCCAAAACAACTCTTTTATCCCCTGCTGACAATCATTTCTGCAAAATCCCCTCATTCTCAGGATAACTGCGGAAGGCAGCGCAGTTTGGTATCTGTGGCAACTGAGATTATAACTCCCCAACCTCTGATAGTTGTATTTACTGCTTTTGTTCAGAACATGCCATAAAGCCTTCCCCTTCCATTCACACCCACATCCGCAAACCACGTAAATGGGTACTCATTTAAGCGTAATGGGCACATTCTCGAGAAATACATAAAGATTTCCTTTGTGATACCGAATTATTTTTTTTCCCCCTCCCTTTGCAAACCAAGTTGAGCTTGCGTGTCATCAGGAACTCTGGGTAACGTTGGAAGAAAAGCTGGACTCTAAACCTAAGCGCGGTTTGGAAGCCTAGGAAGATCCTTAAGGACAAATAATAATGGGCGAATTAAGTGCTATTAATGGCACGGTTATGCATTACCTGGTGGGATACTGGCTGGGGGCGGGGCTTAGCTCTGGGCTTCCCTTCCTACGGCGGCTGCTTACCACAAGCGGAGCCGCCACCTCAAACACCGCCAAGGGAGCCGGGCAGGCGAGGAAGAGGAGGCCGGCCGGGGTCTCGCCGCCGCAGGGAGAGAGCAGACGGCGGGCGTCTGGAATCCCACCCTTGGAGTTCCCGTGATTGACACCCCAGAGGATGGCTCGAGCTTTCCAAGCGCAGAGCCGTGCAGCCAATGAGCGCGACCGGGGGCGGGCCTTGGCGTCAGGAGTATCTGTTACTTTAGACTCGCCGGCGCTGTGGAGGGGAGCCCAGAGCTGAGCCGGACCGCGCAGGTGAAGGGCGCGAGCGAGAGCCGGAGCTCAGACACTCGGGGCCGGGGTCGCCAGCGCTTGGACGGCGGCGGCGGCGGCGGGTCCTACTGAGGGGGCACCTGGCTCCATTCCTCGGCCTCAGCGGCAGCAGCCCCCCCCCTCCCCATGGCGACCAAAGGACTTTAAAGGAGTTCGGGGGCTTGGTCGGCATCTGGGCGATTCCGGGTACGCAGCTGTCGTCGACTTGATCGTTCCCACCTTGCATCCGTCGCGTCTAGTGCTCGGTTTCTGGGAAGGCCGCCGGCGGGACGGGTTTAGCTTGCAGCGGCTTGGAGATTTTCTTCGGGCCAGGAGTTAAAGCAAAGGCAGAGCGAGGACCGAGGCGTGCATGAGAAGCCGGAGAGCGGCGACTTGGAAGCTGCCGACTTCTCCGCGAGAAGTGGCCGCCGTCGCCGCTGCTGCTGCTGCTTTGGAGAGAAGGAACGGGAGACGCGGGGAACGATAACTGGAGACAAAGCGAAGGGCGGGAGGAACCTCTCGCTGGGACATCTCAACACCGAGCCCGGATGTGGCTTTGAGTCTTTGGGGGGGGGGGAGGAAAGAGCTTTGGGGTGCCGTCCCAAACAGCGAACCTCGCCGCCGCTCTTTTTCCTTTGTGCACCGCTAGGTCTCCTAGGAGAGGCGGCAGCAGATCGGGGGGGGGGGGGTTGGCAAACAGGGCAGCCCAGGGGTTCTCGCAACCTCTGGCGACCAGACCCAGCCCCTGCCCGTCTTAAGGGTAGTGTCGGGCGAAAGGGTGGGCGTGTTGGGGGAAAAAAAGGCAAGAAAGATCGGCCGGCGACAGTTTTCTCTTCCTTGGCCAAGATGGGGCGCTAAGAACCCCCTTTTCGTGTCGGGTGCGTGTTCATTGTTATGTTCACCCCTCCCTCCCTCCCCCCACGTCCTCATGGCGTTAATCTGCCGCTCTTCTCTTGTTTGCCGTCCCTCAGATCCGGCGATTCCTGCTCTCGCCGCGCCCTGTCATTGATGGGAAATCAACTGGATCGCATCACTCACCTGAGTTACAGCGAGCTGCCGACCGGGGACCCCTCGGGGATCGAGAAAGACGAGCTGCGCGTCGGAGTGGCATACTTCTTCTCGGACGAGGAGGAGGATCTGGACGAGCGAGGGCAGGCGGACAAGTACTGCGTGAAGGGGTCGAGCAGCCCTGCCCAAGAGTCCCCCACCCGCCACCACGCGCCGCAGCTGGTGCTGAGCGAGACCCAGTTCTCCGCCTTCCGCGGCCAGGAATGCATCTTCTCCAAGGTGAGCGGAGACTCCCAGACTGGGGATTTGAGCGTCTATCCGGCGTCAGCCCTGCCGGCTCTGTGCAAGCCGGGAGACCTGCTGGAGCTGCTCTACCTGGGGCCGTCCGACCACCCTCCGCCGCCCCCGCAGTGGGCAGTCTATGTGGGCAACGCTCAGATCATCCACTTGCACCAGGGCCAGATTCGGCAGGACAGCTTGTACGAGGCGGCCGCCGGCAACGTGGGCCGGGTGGTGAGTAGCTGGTACCGCTTCCGCCCCCTCGTGGCCGAGCTGGTAGTGCAGAACGCCTGCGGCCACCTGGGCTTAAAGAGCCACGAGATCTGCTGGACGAACTCGGAGAGCTTCGCCGCTTGGTGCCGCTTCGGCAAACGGGAGTTCAAAGCCGGCGGCGAGCTCCAGCCGGCCTCGGGCTCTCAGCCTCAGCAGCAATACTATCTCAAGATCCACCGGGCAGACAGCAAGGGCCACACGGTGCGGTTCCAAAGCTTGGAGGACCTCATTAGAGAGAAGCGCAGGATCGACGCCAGCGGTAAACTGAGGGTGATCCAAGAGCTGGCGATCGTGGATGGCAAAGAATAAAAAGCGGAGCCGGCGCGAGGGGGGGGGGAGGGAGAAGGGAGACTCGGCCGTGGCCAGATCGGCAAGCACCAGCCGTCCCCCCCGCAGACTCGCTCCGCCGCCTGGTTGCTCGGCTGCTTCCGCCTTTCCTCCTCCGGTCTTGCCCATGGAGGGAAAACCATGGCCACATTCCAAACGAAACCAGCGGCTGCCCTTCCCTTGGCCTCGGCCGGAGGTTGGTTCGCCTCCCACGAACAGGGATCGTCGTCACCGTGAGCCCGACGACCCGGAGGGTGGGGTGGAGAAGGGTGGGACCAGCCACGCGATGAGCAAAGTGTGGACAAAGTCACTCGGGGCTATCCGTGTTCATTATACTTCCCATCCTGCTTAAATAAAAATGTTTTAAGAAAAAAATTACACCCCCCCCCCCCCTGTTTTTAAAAAAACAAACAAACAAACGGTCCTGGCTTTGATTCCTAAGAACAATGGCTGATTTTTTATATTATTTGTTAAGGGACTGAGGTTAGTTTTTTGGGAGTTCTGCCTGTTCTGAGTATGCAAGAACTTTTGATGGGTTGTTGATGGGGGGGTAGGGGTAGGGGGCAACCTGGTGCCCTGATATTTTGGTCGCAGTTGGCCTTGCTTCTTTGAATTCCACTACCTCCAGAAGGAGTGCAGTTACTTCTTTACAGCATGGCAATTTTATGTGATGATAAATCTTGGGTTTTTAAAATCTGTTTCCTAAAAGGCTCTTTATCAGGTTCCAGGGTGTTAGACTGATATAACAATGCAGTAGAATTGTGAGGGGAAAAAATGGCCATCTGAGGCACTTATCTGGGCTTGTTTTCTGAGTAAGCGTGCACAATACAGTGTCAGTCCTGGGTCTAACTTTATGCAGCTGTTGCCACCAGGACAATTGCAGTCCCAGGGAATTACAATCTTAAATCTGTTCAGATGGCATTAGGTTGTGAAAGGCTGTGCTTAGGCCATTGCATGGTTAAACAGCAAAAAATCCTTTAAACTAAGCCATATTGGTGTTTGTGTAGCATTTCCTCAGTGACCTTGACTGATCTTGAAAAATCTAAGCAGAATGAGGTTTGTTAGTATTTGGACGGGGGTGTCATCAGGAGATCTTGGGTTAGCCTGAGAATTTTTAAAAAAAATCTGAATTGGCAAAAATCCCTTATATGGATATAAGGTCACCGAGAGATGCTTTAGCTTTATTGCATAGTTATAATTTATTTTAAGAGGTAGCAGTTGCCTTCCCTGCCTTCAGCAATTAACACAGTCTCCTGTTTGGAGTGGAGATTTTACTTTATGGTAAAGCCATGTGGTGGTATTTAGGGTTGCCTGTTGCCAAAATGACAGCACATCGGTGGTGACATTGGCACATAAATGCTGTGTTGATTGAAATTATATCTTTTATAATAATTATAATTACATGTAGGAAAGTCACAGCACTTACCGTATTTATTCGAGTATAACGCGCACCCCTAATTTTTGATTAAAAATCCGGTATAAAATTTTGTTTCACTTTCACGTTTTTTTTTCTTCGCCCTCGCGTGAGCGGCTGAAGCCCGGAAAAGGCACAGTGCGAACTCACAATTCGCCTGCGCCCTCAATAGACCGGCCGCCACTGCGTCACCCCACCCCAGCCCTCGTTTATAATGCGCACCCAAACTTTGATTTCTTTTTTTGGTAGAAAATTTTGCGCATTATACTCGAATAAATACGGTACATAATGATATCCCATGTTTCAGCATTTGGCACCCTCCAAATGGCCATGTGATAAAACATGGTTATTTATTTACTTAGTTACTTATTAAATTTACGTGCTTCCCAACTTGGTATCAATAACTGCAGAAGAAGTTAGATCTGTTTCCTGGAACTGCACTGGAATTTCAAAAATATGAAGGGGATTTAGTCCCTTTATAATGCCTTTCTCCCTTTCTGTTGTTTTTGTTTTAGACTTCACGGGCAGAGTCTGGCTAAAATTGGGAAGCTGGGGCATAGAATTTCATTAAGCCTATCCTATGTTTCAACCAAGGGAACAAGTGATGCAGATTAAAAAGACCCTAAAACTGCAATTCCATACCTATCTATTCAGAAACATTCCCACATTAAGGCAACTGGGGCTTGCTGCTACTTGTGATTATACCTATGAAATATAAATATTTTGTACATGGCGTTCTGAGACCTTGTGACTATTGCTTTTAGAATTCCCATTTATCTCTTAAATTCTCCTGGATGTAAAGTCTAGGTATTTTAGTTAGGGCACAGTTGGGAAAGGCAGACTTGGACTGTATCAAAAATTACAGCACACACAATAGATTTAAACTAAACAGTATGGTGGGCAGAACAAGCCTTAAAATGTTGTTCAGTTAAACACATTGGAAAGGGAAATAAGATGGTTTCCTTTTCAATAATCCACTCAAGATTTTAACTTGTATTTCACTTGATAATGTTCTTAGTGGTTTCTTAAATGTTTCCTTCTGCTTGGAAGGCAGCCATGTTTCAGTGATCTAAAAAACTATTTTAATCCCATATGCATTCTTTGGGACTATTATTTCTGAATAAACTTGCATAGGATTGTGCTACTGCTTATTTCTCCAGTTATAGTTCAGTGCTTGAGGGGAACTGGGGGTGAGAGACTTAATCTATTCCCACAATCTATACCTCTCAAGAAACCAATAAGAATAGTAATGAAAACAACAATAACATAACATAGCTGTGGGTTGGAATTCTCATTTCTATTTATAGATGTACTCCTATCCTTTTACTCAAAAGTAAGTCCCTCTATCTCCAGTGGACTCTCCTTTCAGGTAAGCGGACCCAGGATTGCAGCCTTTCTGCTATGTGTCTACAGTCACATACAATACTGTCTGATTCAGTGAGATTTATCCTGAGGTAAATACATAGAAACTATATCTTTAGATAGAACTGAGCCAAATAGTTTTGGTTTGGCGGTTGATGACTTGGTAACCTATGAATCAGATTGAATGCAATATAATTATGTTTTTGTATGTTTCTTTGAAATAATACTTGAACTCTTCTGTGCATAATTCTTTTTCTTCCATGGGCCTACTTTACTTAAGTGATTTATGGATCATTTCAACTTTGGACTCCCACATATTTCATAGCTATTGTATGCTGCTCTGTTCTCTGCCTGCCCAGAATATTCTTCAGGAAAACAAAAAAAAGGTGAGTATAGATTCCACACAATAATAAGCTGTTCGTTGGTGATAGTTCTTTGCAAAAAGCCACAAAGAGATTGTTGCTGAGTTTTCTTTGAAATTCAAACTGATCACAAGCCCAGTTTGGTTGACTTTTTTGTTGTTGTTAAGTACAGAAAATGTACCTTGAAAGAGCAGAGTGCTTCATATATTTCAAATCTTTATTCTATTGTTAATCAAATCTGAGTAAAGAAAAATAGGGACATCTCTCAAACGTATTCTGAGCGGAGTACATTCTAATATTAACGTGATGTTTTTCAACTGATCAATTTCTTGCATATACTCCTACTCTGAAAGCTTATTAAGCAACAGCATACAAAATTACACATTTATTTTCCCTTCACAATGCAATCTTCACAAGTCTTAAATTAACAAATAGTTATTGCCTCAATATATTATTTTGCTATAGAAAAACTGACTGATAGTTGAATTGTGAGCATGACAAAAATACATCAAATCTGAGGCACTAGCAGGAAAGAAAACTGACTTCCAGTGTTGGTTGGTTCATTAGTTTCATATTTTCTGATCTGTAGAAATTCATTAGATAAATAAGGGCTTTTACTTCCTTCAGATTTAATAACCTGTAAATATTCAATTGGAAAGAACCCCATTGAGAATATAGTGAGATATATGCCTGCTGTTCATAGCTTGATGATAGCTACATCAGTATGGGTTTAACATCTGTTCATATGATCACCAGTGCAATGCTTTAGTTATGTGTGAACAGAAACAGTAGATGTAGCCGCATGTGCATCTGCATTGCTTTCTGCGAAGCATTTTGGCACAGTCACTATTGGTGCTTTAATCCATATGAAGATCACTGATACATCCAATAGTCACTGAAGGCCACCACCTTCCACGTGAATTGGACTTCACTCCTTAGTAAGGGTATAATATGCAAACATTCTAATGGAATGACACCTCTTTCTTCCATTTGAATGATGTCAGCTCGGTGATGTCAGCTCGGGAGACATGCCTTCACCAGAGCTCTCGTAATAGGAGAAGTAACACATGAAAAAGACTCCTCCCCTTTCTTAAATATGTGATGGTTGACTGAATTAAACTTCCCAAGACAAAAGGTTAGAACGGGGGTCTTCAAACTTGGCCCTTTTATGACTTGTGGATTTCAACTCTCAAAATTCCTCAGCCAGGCATGTTGGCTGAGGAATTCTGAGAGTTGAAGTCCACAAGTCATAAAAGGGCCAAGTTTGAAGACCCCTGGGTTAGAATATCTTCCAATCCTGCCTATTTAGCAAATACTTTTATCACGAATGAAGGCAAATATATGTGTCCTGGGATAATGTTGCAGGGTCCAGTCTGGGTCAGTCATTGGGACCAGAGGTTTTGCCTTCTGAGCTTTCAGACTCATGCTGGAGCCCATCTTCAGGGAACTGCTCTCTAGAGATATAATATCTAGAGAGAACTTTCCTGAGGATGGGCTCCAGCATGAGTCTGAAAAGCTCGGAAGGCAAAGCCTCTGGTCTCAGTGACGGATCCAGACTGGATCCTGCAATACTTTATCATTCCCTTTCATCCCACTCCATACTGATTTACTCAGACTAAAGACAAAATCAATCCATTCTGCACTATTTTAGGGTCTCTTGAAATAAGGAGCGTGCTTACTACAAAAGATTTGAGTTGGCTGTAGCTTTGTGGTGGTTTGTACTTCACATCAACAATGGCTATGTATATCTAATATGTGTTTTCTCTAGAAGCATGCCAATTTCTTGAAGCATTGAGATTGTGGGGTTTTTTTTTAATAGAAAGTGGTGAGAGTTAAGCCTCAATCTTTCAGGACTTCATGTTCATTCCTTAAGATTTACTTCAATAGAATTTTAAAGACATCGTTGGAAAGGAGGTTTCCATCCTTGGATCATTGAAAAGGATGTTTGTGTATGCATATTTTAGAATTTAAGGTCCAAATTATATTCCATTTCAAGTACTGATTTCAGATTGACACTAGAGTGAGCATTGTAGACTTTACAGATGCAAAGAAGGAACTGTTTTCCAGAACAATCAGCATTTAAGCATGTTTGAGTCTTTCTCAAGGCCAAATATTTTGCCACATATTCGCTTCTGGAAACTGTCTTCTAATCACTCCCATAATGAAAATTCCAGTTTGCAAATAAGTTATTCTCACACTGGGATAATCACGGGAATAACTACCGGTAGTCCTCAATTTACAACAGTTCATTTAGTGACCATTCAAAGTTACAACGGCACTGAAAAAAGTGACTTATGGCCATCTTTCACATTTATAACCATTGCAGCACTTCACGTGATCAAAATTCGGATGCTTGGTAACTGGTTCATATTTATGACGGTTGCTGTCTCCCAAGGTCATGTGATCAGTTTTTGTGACCTTAAAACCAAAGTCCAGGGGAATCCAGATTCACTTAACAACCATGTTATTAACTTAACTGCAGTGATTCACTTAACAACTGATGCAAGAAAGGCCGTATAGTGGGGCAAAATTCACTTAAATGCCTCACTTAGCAACAAGAAATTTTGGGCTCAATTGTGGTCATAAGTCAAGGACTATCTGTAATTCATTTTGGATTCTTGTTTTATCCGATCTTAATTATAAGACTGACTTGTAGAAGGGCTCCCACAACTGAAAATAGCAGTATGCATTATTGCATATAGCACAGTCCCATTCAGAAAGAAAAACGCTGAGAATGAGCAATTTAGAGAAGCCATTCTCTTCAAGCTCAGCTTTCAACATATAAATAGCAATACACTTGGCTGAAACTTTGAAATTGATCCATGCTCCAGCTAAAAATATTAGTCAATCTGGTTCCATTGGCTTTTTATTAAGTGTGATATGGTTTCAGTAGCACTAAATCATCTTAAATCCAAGCACCTAGTTTAAGTGGGTTTTGCAATAGACTTTCATGTGCTTAGAAATTAAGCAGCTACTTGAATTCTTAAAGCTCTTCAGGGCTTTGTACTGAAACTAATAAAATGACTGAATGATGACAACCCCCTTTTTAATAACTACCTTAATTCTATCTCATCTGCCCAGTTTGGACTCCCATCAGATCTCCATCCCCAGTCTTACGGCAATCTAGGATGGCAATTTATCAAGAGCTCAATAATAATAATGAACATTTGATTATAATAATTAACAATTAACCGGATGCCATAGTACTTTCTTTCAATTCGGTGGACTGTATATTGTACAGATTGGAATTTACCTATTATAACTTGATTAAGGGAAGAGAGCAAACTCGTTCCTTCTGATTGTGCAAGCTGCACCTTGTGAATCTTTACAAAACCTTATCCCTTCCAGAATTTGCAATACAGTAGACAACATACTCATTTTTGCTCAAAAGCAATAAAAGAACAGGTATAGACAACCAGGTGTCTTGTAGGTGTTTTGAACCAACCCCCAAGGCACTCCGTTTTGATGGTCAGTGGCAAGAGGTGATAGGAATTATAGTATCTGGAGGATGCAGGTTGCCTGTGCTTGCCTATGGGGGATGATTGGACAAAAATGCTTTTAAGTAGAAATTTTTCAGGGAAAGCATCTACCCCTGGGAAAGTGCATATGAAATAGATATATTAGGAGAAATCCATAATAAACAGTACAAGGTATATCAATATTCATGCTGTCTTTGTTTTAACTGGGTCCAATTGGAGCGGACTGAAATCAATTTATAATCAGGAAAACGATATTCAGAGTGAAATAAGTTTGTTCATTCCTAATGAAGATTGTTCATCCCTTTCTTTTAATGTTCCATTCTTATGTGAGTGTGTTCAAGAAACAAAATCTGGACATGACAACAGTGTTGTTCCAATCTATGCAACCCTTTTCCTTTGTGCCATTTAATTCTATGGGGAAAAGAAGGGTATGGCTTCACAGGAGGGCTGCAGTGGGTGTAAATGTCATCCTGCAAACTTACGATCGACAGTAGGATGCATATAAGGAAGGGCAATATAAATCTTCTGAATGCATCAATCATCATGAAAAATAGCCCTGCTACATGTAGGTAGAAAGTTCTAATAGTAGTTAAGATTGCTGTTTTCTTCTCTGTTTCACTCTGATTATTTGCACAAGGTAGTGGATTACTCAGGAGAGGAAGAAATTAATCATTATTCTGATCCAGCCAAGTGCAGTGAAGCAGATTAAATTCTGGTGATTTCACCAGCAGAGTTGCATAAGGGCTTAAAAGTTTCACACAAAGCAGTAAGCTTTTAATCTGAAATCCTTTGCTCTGGGTAGTAGAAAGACCAGTTCTGTATAGATAGGATTGCAAAAGAAACTGTACGTTTCTGGCTGAAACATACCTTAAGATTTTTAGTTAATTGTGTTTTCTTGATTTTCTATTTTCAGAACTTTTTAAAATTGTTAATTTCTCCACGTAATACCAATTTGATTTCTTATTATGGTAGTTCATCTTCCCTTGATTTTCCTATTCTAATCTTTGGAGAGCTTTCCAAGCCTCGTTCAATCATAATTTGCTTTTATAAAACATATCAATTAATTTTAAGGCAAGCAGCATTAAAATGATCTTTTTGCCAATGATGTCCAAAGAGTGTTTCTAAATTTAGCCAGTTAAACAACAGTTACTAAATCAGATTTTCTTTTCCATTCCTTTTAATTTCCTGTTAGGTTGTTTATCAGGTTAGGCCTGAAAATAAAATCTGTGATGATAAGAGGAAAAATTCTAGTCTGTGACTTCATGGTATCAGTAACATTACAGCAGACTTATAAAATAATAGGTGGATGGGGCTAAGCTTCAAAAATAAATCCAAAAAATTGCCCTCGAGTATACAAAACAGTGAAGAGAACATCTGATTGTAGATCTTTAAAGTATTTGTGTCATTTGCAGTCGGCAGCTGCCATTCAATCTGGGGAGAATTTTCTTGTGTTCATTTTTCATTCACTGATGCTGCTTGAAGGCTAAACATGCTGTTATTGGCTTAATTGACTTTCACCAGCGTACTTCATTATCTAACAATTGCAGTCCAGACTTGCATTATAAGCTTCCCAGGGTTTGTATGATTGGGCATTATCACATTGTGGGCAACAGCTACCCTACTTTGTGGACCATAGTTTATTCTAGTGGGCATTGTGTGACACCAGCAATTATGATTTGTTCACAAGCCACTTGTAAATCTCTGTAGCATTGCACTTCCTTTTAAATGCCTGATTGTAATGGATTTACAAGCTTGTAAGGTTCAATATATGGGATTCTTTTAGACCTAAAATGGTTTCACAAATTGTAATACTTGCCTCTTCTCCTTTTCTTTATTAATTTTGGAGTTATTCTGCTTAGATATTTTGGTGATCTATTAAGAAAATCTGTGGAGGGCTAGCACTATATAGGATTTAAATATGTGGTCAAATCATCATGATTAGTTCCTACGCAGAGTACATTGGGCAGTAAGTGATTTCCAATGGTTTTGATCATTCAGGGCATTTTTGGCATTCCAAGGGTCATTCATAATCTTAAAATCTTCCTTAAGTGTTTGGCGCCATGTTTTCCTAAGCCAGCCTTATGTCTTCATTCCTCCAGGAGGTATCCAACGTAGTGCAATTTTTGGATGCTGGTCTTTAGGCATATGTAATATATGGCCAACAAGCCACATTTGAAGTTCATTCAGTTTTCAATAGGTGTTCTAAATCTGATCTTTGTAGGATCTCTTCATTAGTGAGGTGGTCACGATATGAGATGCGGAGATGTCTTCTCAAACAGCATTGTTAGAAAACATTTAACTGTTTAATCATCTTGGCTGTATACTTCTGTGTTTCGCAAGCATATATTGCAGTTGGTATAACAGCACTCTTGAAGAGTTTAATCTTTGTGGTAATATTTACGGCTGCTGTAGATCAAATTGGGCACATGCATTGAAATATATCCGCTGCCCTTCCAATTTGATAGTTAATGTCCTTATCTGTACCTCCATTGATAGACATAATGCTACCAAGATAAGTAAATTGTTGGACTTGTTCTATAGCCTGGCCACGGACTGTTATAGGCACATTATACTGAACACTTCCAACGTGGATGAACGTGGTCTTCTGAAAATATATACGTAAGCCAATCTTGTTATCTAAACTGGTGGTCATTTCTTGCAAGCACCCCTTTGTTTCGTCAAGCAGTGTGATGTCATCTGTAAAATCTAAATCTGTTAGACAGGCTATTACCCATGGGATGTCCAAGCTAGGGTTATTCATAGCTCTGTGTAACAAAGTCCATGGAGAGGAGAAACAAGAATGGCAATAGTTATACATCCCTGTCTTACCTTGGGTTGATGTTAAAAGGCCGTGTGGTCAAATGGGTTCTCAAAATTCTCCACACAATTTATGCAAGTGATGAGTGATGGGAAATTAACTGGTGCGTTACTACCATAATGGCAGTCTAAGTGCTATTTTTTTTTATATCTTACAATGCCAAGTGGACTTAGAAAAGCGAAATAGTAAGAGTATTGTTGCTTTTGAAATGGAAGATTCCTAAGTATACCATGGACAGCTAGGATTTCTGGATTTTCTGATTGAAAAGGGTTGAATATCGGAATAAGTGAGGTAACCTTGATGGGGAAGAAGTGAAAAAAAGTATGTTTGTGCCTGCTGTAAGAAAGATCAGAAGTTGCTTCTTTAAACTTTTTAAATATTTCATTTCTTTTCTACTGCACTTTTTCTTCTTTTCTTATATTTCTTCTATATTTTCCCATATTTATCTTTTATCTATGTTAAAATTCTAATGAAAATCATACTTAAAAGATAATACTGTGGACAGACAAGAAGATAAATCAATGGATCATTAGAAAAAACAATCCAGAATTCTCCCTCAAGACATAAGTGACCAGCTTCAAATTGTCATTCTTTGGCCCCATTATGTGCAGTGGGAAAGGTGGAAGGAAAGAAGAAAAGCAACAAGGTGGATGGATTTTAGTGACAATGGATGCACTGTTGGAGACCCTGAAAAACCAGGTTGGGTACAGATCACCCTGGAAAAAAAATCTAGATGATTGTTAAGAGTTTATGCTGACCTGATGGGATCTAATCCATCAGCAAAGCAAAGGACATCCTGAAACATTATTAAGGCTGTGTAGAAAAGTGATGACAGGCACCTTAGCCAGAAAAAGAAACTGGAGAATATTCAAAAGAAAAAACTATGAAGTGAGGTTAGAAACTCTGAAAAATGTTTGTGAAATTTCAGTTCAACTCTTAAGAAACTTAAAAAGAATATAATAGGTAGGTTGGAGGACTGGTGGAATAGTTTAAATTATTATTTTCTTGTCCTTTGGTTGGCCTCAGAATAAAATGGGGTCACTTTCTTCCTTTTCTCATCTTTAATGTACTGTATATGAAATTTCACTGAGCATGAAGATTATACCAGATGCTCAATCAGCTAGCAATTTCAAACCCAAAAACTAAAAAAAGGGGGGGAAAACCTCTTCATTGTTCTCTCTTTATTCTCCATGGCTTGGAAAGATTGCGTGCAGAGAGAATAAAACCTTTTCATTTAATCATTTTATTTCTCAAGATGTACATGCTCCTTCATATAAGGGATGGAAAATCCTCTGCCAAAGGATTTTCTCTGTTTTTTGTTTCTGTTCTGAGAATGTAAATAGAATGGAAATGCAGCTCTTTGGACACTTTCTGCAGATTGGGGAGTTTCTGGAGCAAGATATATTTTTTATTTGGGTGTGTGGAAGCTTTGCTTTTTTTTTAATAGGGGTGTAACATCAGAGGAGACACAAAAGTCCCAGCAAAGGAGCACACTTTCAAGTATAAAAGGCTGAAATGTACCTGTTTATCTTTTTTTTTTCTTTTAAAATTCACCTTTTTTGGAGAAAGCATATGAAATAGTACAGAATTTCACACTTGAGAATGAAGAAAGCATAAAATACCTGTTTTCTGATTTTTCTTCCTCTGAAAATGAAAAGTGTGAGACCAAACACTGTCTCTTGGAGCTTTAACAACATCAGAACATGCATGCTTGCTTGTTTGCTTCTTAGGTTTAGGGCAGAGGTCCCCAACCTTTTCGGCACCCAGGGACCGGTTCTGTGGAGAGAGGTTTTTCCGCGGACCGGAGGGTGTGTGGTTTTGTGTGCTGCCTGCATCTCGCAAATGGGGCTTTGCTTGTGTGTGCAGCCCGGTTGCTGGCATGCTGTGGCCCGGTACCAGTCCACGGACTGGGGGTTGCGGACCCCTGGTTTAGGGGGCTGCCTAATTTCAGTGGGGAGGGATGCGATTCCAAAGAAGCAGAGTTATAAAATGATTTTCTCCTGGGTCTTTAGTGTCGACAGAAGCATTTGCTTAGTGATGGAACAAAGTCACTTCTTGAGGAATTGGATAAACACAGTAGCTGATGCCTAAGTACACCGTGGAACTGTTGGTCTTTTAAAGAACAAGCCAGCCTGATGTGTCCGGAGGGAGTCACCTGAGGCTTGACAGTCTAAATCAGGGGTAGTCAACCTTGGCTCTTTTATGACTCGTGGACTTCAACTCCCAGAATTCCTGAGCCAGCACAGCTGGCTCAGGAATTCTGGGAGTTGAAGTCCACGAGTCATAAAAGAGCCAAGGTTGACTACCCCTGGTCTAAATAGAGGAAAAGAAAGGAGTCTGTCACTCTTGGGGGAGGGGAGAGAAGGGGTTTGGGGATCTTTAGAGAACTGGCTGGTTGTCACAGATGAAGGGATGACTTCTGGCAAGATTGGAAACTGAGTTGTTAGGCTAAACTGTTTTACCTCTTTCTAATTGCATTGTGGAAACTGGTTGAGGGGGGGGGGGCAAGAGCAGAGGGTCTTCATTTTCCAGTCACTGTTCCTCCCCAGCCACAGATTACCTCAGAACCAAAGTGCACAAAAAGCAGCTCTGACAAAACAAGTATTAAACCCAGAGCTCATTTTGTTCTTAAACCTCATCCCCTTCAGCAGAGGTCAGTCATAATGTTCAGCAGCAAAGGTTAAAACATTACCTAATGCAGGGCTTTTCAACCAGTGGTACGGGTACCACCTGTGGTACATTGGCACCTGGCAGGTGGTACGCGACCATCCTAGAAAAGTGGTAGCGGGGGAGGAGAAAGCTGAACCGGTGGCAGTATTGCACAAGCCTGAGTGAGAGATGGCTGGAGCTGCAGGGCTGTCAGGGCTCAGTGGAAGCGCCAGGATCAGCACCAGGCTCCAGCTGGAGCTCGGCGCTGATCCTGGTGCTTCTGCTGAGCCCTGAAGAAGCACCGATCAGCTGGAATGTTGCAGCATCTCCAGGGTCTTGTGATTTACATTCAGATGCTTGGCAACTGATTCATATTTATGACGGTCACAGTGTCCCAGGGTCATGTGAAGTGACCATAACCTGCTGCAACCACCCAACAGATGGGGGGGAATAAAAACCAAACACCCCCCCCACCCCACCCCCGCTGCCAATCCTCAACAGAAATGCTCACAACAATGAAAACCTCGGACAGGAGGAAGAGCACTGCTGGGTGGGCAAGCAGGTGTCTTGCTTGGCTGTGGCTTGGGGGACACTTTTTTCAGTGCCATTGTAACTTCGAACAGTCACTAAGTGAACTGTTGTAAGTCGAGGACTACCTATACTTTCTCACTTTTTTCCTTTTTTTGGGTCATCAAGTTTTTGACATCTTGCTAGGCAACTGGTGGTACTCGGATGTTGCCATATCCTAAAAGTGGTACAATGGGTGAGAAGGTTGAAAAGCCCTGGCCTAATGCACATGTTAGTCAAAAGTCTTAACTATTTTTTTTCCTCTACAGGAGGTTTCTTTTCAAAGAAATCTCTGGAACAACGTGTTTGCTTCCACGGTTTGCTTCACATTACACAGGGAGTCCTCGACTTACAACAGTTCATTTGGTGACCATTGGAAGTTACAGCGGCACTTTAAAAAAGTGACTTATGGCCGTTTTTCACACTTGACAACCATTGCAGCATCCCCATGGTCACGTGATGAAAATTCAGATGCTTGGCAACTGACTCCTATTTATGACCGTTGCAGTGACCTGGGATCATGTGATCACCCTTTGTGACCTCCTGATAGGCAAATTCAATAGGGAAGCTGGATTCGCTTAACAATTGTGTTACTAATTTGACAACTGCATCGATTCACTTAAAAACTGTAGCAAGAAAGGTTGTGAGATGAGGCAACAAATGTTTCACTTAGCAACAGAAATTTTGGGTTCACTTGAGGTCGTAAGTCGAGGACTACCTGTAATAAGGAACAAAATATGGTTTGGTTGATCTGAATTTAGCATGACCCTACTCCATGTGTTTTATGGCTTAATATGATGCGCAAACTAAGGATTATGCAGGAAATCATGATTTTGTATTCTGCAAAACTAGCAATGTTTACTGAGAAATACAGATGATTAATACAGATTCACTTAAAAGGGTGGCAGCCTTATAGCACTCTCTTTTTTTAAATTGAATGGGAGATCTCTTAAAATAAGATTCTTGTGGACCTACAATAGATTACCAATGTATTGGATTAAGGTGCAATTTTTCACATGGTTCTTACATTTGGAGATAGAAATATTTTTCATGAGGTAGGAGCACTGTCTTTATTTCCTGTTCCAAATCCTTACAGGTAAATGTGTCATGGTTTATCTGCTTTTATTAAGCCAGTGCATAGCATGGGCAAGTTCCAGCTTTCCCTCTATGTTTTATTTTGTGCTAAGATGGTTTGTTTCTGTGCAAGATGAGATTTACTGCAAAGTTGCACCTTGAGGGTGTGGCTTGATAGCTGGAAAAAACATGTTCTCAGGTAAACAATGACCATCCCCGTTTTAAGGATTTGGTTTCTCAACACTACATTTCTTTTTAAAATGTAAAATTCACTAAATGTCAGAGATTATCGTGTAGTTCAAATCCATCACCAAGCCACAGAAGCAGCCAGCCACCATCTCTCAGCTGCACCTGTAGATAAGGGAGGCTGTATATGTCATGCTGAATTACAGGGGGAAATACAGGATGTAAGCCTAAGTCATTGTCATTCCTATTATTTATATTGTTTCTATCTTTACTATCAGTATTAAGAAATAGTATAACCCGGTTACCTTGAAATAATTTATTCAAATGCAGATTACTTCCAGAATGTTAAATTTCAATAATAACATGGATTTCTAATGAGGTATTTGTAATGAGATTTCTAAGCTCAGGTACACTGAAATGTTCACTTGAGCTCAGAACAACATTACCGATAGTCCTCGGGTTATGACTGTAATTGAGTTCTGCCATTATGACTGTAAGTCATCATGGTCATAAAGAGGATTGCCGCATAACCAGATCCAGTTTTATGACCTTTTTTTTCCCTGGCAGTCATTAAGCGAAAGCTTTGGTTGTTAAGTAAACCTATGGTTTGCTGTGGGGCAGTTTTTGCCAGAAACTAGGAGAAAATGCCAGTTTCTGACAAAAATGTAAATTGCAGTCACATGACTTCAAGGTGCAGCAAACGGCTGTAAACATGGCCCAGTTGCCAAGCACCCAAAATGTGGTCATGTGACTGTGGGGAGGCAGACGTTGGAACCCGGTCAGAAGTCCTTTTTCAGGATCTATCATAATTTCAAACAGTTGCTAAGCAACTACATAGTTGGAAATTGAGGGAGTACCTATTCGGAATTGGACCTTGTTGGAGCTGACAAAGATTAGGTAGATGAAAGACGAGACAGCAGGCTATGCTCATCTGTGCTTGTCTTGTGCTTCCATTACATACATGTTGTAGTTTGTAGTCCTATGAATCCCATTTTCTCAATAGAATCAGTTTTGTATAATTCTTACCATGATTGTAGTCTTCGTTCCAAACAAACTGCTTGAGTTTTAATTAACCTTTCCCACTTATTTCAGCAAGACATATCTTGAATTCTACTGTTTTCTGTGGAACTTTAAATGCACCGTGATCATTTTTCTGAGAATCTACAGCATCAAAGTGTCAGACTTTGGAACTGGGATATATACAGTTGTACCGGTTGCCATAACTGAAGTTTGTTGGAGTGAGCCCTGATTAAACCTCACATAACCAAGGGAAGCCACACAAGGGACATTTTCTATCCAAGCATAAAACCAGAAATCCTTAATTTTGTTACTTCTTCCAATAAATAGAATTCTCAATGAAGGTAATGATGTAAGCCTCAATTTACCAGCAGATATCAATCATAGCACGTGCTGCTTGCTCAAATAACAGCAAGACTGCTTGAACTAAATACCTTGACATATTTTTCTCCTTTTCCTCTCCCCAATCCAAGTCCCGAGATCTGCAAACTGTGATAGTGCCCATTTCTTTGGACAGTGATCCGATTCATATTCCCTTCATGCTCCCAAGAGTGCCTGGATGTCCGTCAGGCTCAGCTTCAGGGTGCAACTAGAATAAAAATTGCACACAGGACATTGAACCAGAGTGGTGCAATGGTTAGAATGCAGTATTGCAGGCTAATTCTGCTGATTGCTGACTGCCAGCAGTTCGGCAGTTCAATCCTGACCGGCTCAAAGTTGACTCAGACTCTCATCCTTCCAAGGTCAGTAAAATGAGGGTCCAGATTGTTGAGGGAAAAATGCAGACTCTGTAAACCAGCGGTTCTCAACCTATGGGTCGCGACCCCATTTGGGGTCAATCAACCATTTCACGGGGGTCGCCAAGCAAGGCTGTCCGCCATTTTTTCCCCTTTTCCGGCGGGTGCCTTACATCCCTTGGGCTGGGCCAGCTGGTGGTCGGCCTGCTCCGTCTCTGCCGCTTGCCAGCTACGCCTCGGCCGGCGCAGGGGGCGGAACCACGCATGCGCGGTGCTCCCGGGCAGGGAAAGTCCTCGACTTACGACCGGTTGGGTAGTCCTCGACTTACGACCGGTTTAGTCTTCGACTTACGACCGGTTTAGTCCTCGACTTACGACCGGTTGGGGGTCGCGCCATTAAAAAGGTTGAGAACCACTGCTATAAACTGTTTAGAAAGAACTGTAAAGCACTATGAAGTGGTATATAAGTCTAAGTGCTATTGCTGTTGAATGTATATTAGGGTGGCCCTGGGTGCTGTCTACTCACAAAGCTCTATCACTGAGCCAGTGCAACTAGAACCATTACTGTAAATCCTAATTATTATTATTAATTTTTTTTGAATGGGAAGTTGACATGGCTAAAACTAAAAATTGCAACCTGCTGACTTTCAGGGCACTGTGATCTCAAAATCTATCTGGAGGATGCATAAATCCTGTTGTTATGGGGAATACCAACCAAAAACAGGTGAAACTTAAAGAGAAAGCTAGTAGTCTGCAGGAAATAGCTGTCATCCCATAACATTGCTAACCAACCACATTTTAGTCAGACTTGGTGTTATGATTCTGGGTCATGCAAGTTGAGAATGTTGACTTAACAGTTCAGTTAATCATGAGTAAGTGTAGTGGGTGAAAAGCCTTTCCCTTACATTTTTAGTCAGAACTATGTTCTCCCTTAATGCTTCTTGATGGCAATGTCTCTTTCCTTCTGTAACTTAGATGAAGCCAATCCAGCCTGAAGGTCTCTAGTTGGGATAGGGAATCTGATTGTGATTGGAGCAGACAACTTTTCTTCTTTGTTGATACCTTCCTGGCCTAAATGTCTCCCTTAGTGGGGAAAAAAAAATCAGGTGAATGTATTTTGCCTGCATTTTCATCTTACGTTTTTCTTGTTTCTTTTTTCTATTTTTCTTTCTCCCATTTTGAATAGTAATTTTAGCATGGGAACTCTAAATTGGAATACAGAATGGGGAGGAAGAGTTAAATGTGTCCCAGCATCTCTGCTAGTCTGGAATTGGAGATAAATTAATTTAATTTGGATTTTTAAAGAATATCTCTTTCTAAATTACTATACAGGTAGTCCTTGACTTACAACAGATCATTTAGTGACTGTTCAAATTATAACAGCACTGAAAAAAGCGACTTGTGACCGTTTCTCACACTTACAACCATTGCAATATCCCCACGGTCACAGGATCAAAATTTGGACGCTTGGCAACTGACTCATATTTATGACGGCTGCCGTGTCCTGGGGTTATGTGATCAGCTTTTGCAATCTTCTGACAAGCAAAGTCAATGGGAAAGCCAGATTCATTTAACAAACATGTTACTAACTTAACAACTACAGTGATTCACTTTACAACTGTGGCAAGAGAGGTCATAAAATGGAGCAAAATTCACTTAACAACTGTCTCTCTTAGCAACAGAAATTTTGGGCTCAATTGTGGTCATAAGTCAAGGAGTACCTGTACAGAGT
The DNA here is from genome assembly GCF_001527695.2 of Protobothrops mucrosquamatus. Classification (NCBI taxonomy): domain Eukaryota; kingdom Metazoa; phylum Chordata; class Lepidosauria; order Squamata; family Viperidae; genus Protobothrops; species Protobothrops mucrosquamatus. Next base: position 197,634 of record NW_015387245.1, on the reverse strand, counting down.
GAAAGACAGTTTTCTGTTGGTCAGTATACTTCTTCAAACATTGCAATGAAGTTCTTAATTCAAAAATCACAGACAAAAGAATGGGTATTCTAATGTTAGGGGAAATTACCTACAAAAATAAATGCCTATTACTGATGTATGCTTCTTAATCACAGACTATTTAGGCATCGTATAGTACACTGATTGGATAGATGCAAAACTGACATCAAATTGACTGAATAGATGCAAAACTGACATCAAACAGGACTTAGACTGCTTTGCCCATTCTTTCCTAAAACAGAACTTTGCGTTACACTTGAAGAAAAGCATTTCTTGTTTTAAAACAAACCAGGGCAAGTTATTTTCTGTCAGTTGAGTCAACATTCAATAGTACATGGAGCCACTATGTTTGAATTTTGTTACAATTTAAACCCCCTTGAGCAAGTGTAATGCAATCTGACTCCAACCGTCTTACAAAATATTTTTTCCCCATCTTTCAAGGTTCCCCACCTTTTGGTTTTTGATTTAGGAAGAAAAGACGGTTGCAATGATATTATGCAGATTTTAAACTAGGCAACTAAAATTAATTATCATAAGCCAAACTCCAGACTTAACAGGAGGCAGAAGTTACTGAAGTTGTACTTGTTTTCAAAATGAAGCAACAACACTGACCATGACACGGGTTATTCCAAATGTGCAACCGTGACTATTCTGATTATGTGCAAAGTTCTTTTAATTTTTAGTCCGTTAGAAATTGCAAGCAATCTCTTTCAAATCTTCTAGATTTAGGGAGGTGGAGCTTCCACATCAAAAAGTTTGAATGAGTTCTTGGCAACTCGGAAGAGTCATTATTTGGATGTTAAATAAAAGGATTTCACTGCAGTACATTGAAAGTGATTTGGAAGACTGGAGCAAGTGAGGCAGAAGATTAAAACAGAAAGATGACAGATTATTATGTTCATTTCTCAGGCTCACTGACCTATGAAATGTAAAGCTTCCAAGGACTTCAACATTGTTATTGGCAAATGATCCCCGATGGTGCTTTGTTTTTGATTTTTTTTGTACAATAAATTATTTCTTAACCTAGATGAGAAAAATCAGATAATTATGACTTTATCTTGCGCAGGTTGTGCTCCTCAGAATAGAACTGATTTATCATCAAGAGAGGAATACTGTGTTACATTCAAGATGGGTCAAAAGATATATTGGGTGCACCAGAAGATGGAGGCTTCCCTATTCTTCAAGGCAGGAATGAACAACATTTTAACTATCGAGAGATACTTTTTTGTCCTTTCTCCACCCAAACAATGAAAGCTGAAATGAATGGGATCCATAATTTACTGGAGTGGGATGGGAACTTCGGCTTGTTGTCTTAATGTTTTACAGTATTATTTTATTTTATCCTGACTTTATTATTTTTCAAATAGTTCAAGGTGGCGATAATACATTATAAGAGCCCTGAAAACAACTGTGACACAATTTCAGCAAAGGAGAATAAGAGTTTCTACAATATAAGTAGCTCTTATATTGAGTCCATGTCTATTTTTGGGACTGAAGGGATTAGGGATTTAGTGAATGAAGAAGAGCTGTGTGAATTACTGACATTTTTCTACTGGACACTGTAGCCACCTGCCTCTCTAAAGATTTATTTTCCCTAATATTATTTTATTTTATGATTTTGGAAAGTGTAAAGGTAGCTGCTTAGGAACTATGTGAAGGTGACATTGGTGCAGTGTCCTAATGCTCAAAACACCACTATATTTGTCTTACTGCAATATTCCAACTACCCTATAAGGAAGTCAGCATTATCCCTCTCATTGCAGATGGGATAGAGAAAGATTAATTCTGAGAAGAAATAATTGATTGCCTTAAGCAACCAGGCAAAATTAATAACAATTTTAAAACTCGTACTTCGAGCTATCTGATTTGTGGTCCAGCAGCCTGAATTAAATGAGATAACTATCGTGCAATTGTAGAATTTGGCTTTTTTTATCCAATGTAGTTGGAGGACACAATAGGCTGCAAAGTTATAGGCTCACATCCCAGGGTACTCTTCTGCTATGGTTCCCCCACATTTGCAGTTGTTTAAAACCCAGCACTGCAAAAAGTGGTACAGCACTAGTTTTGGGACACGGATCCATGGTAACATACATGATACTTCTTTCTCCTATTTTCCTCCACAACAACCTTTATGAGGAAAGCGGGGCTGGGAAAGCACACCTGTCCTAATATTTCAGCTGGTGCAGAATGCAGTAGTCTGAACAGTGTTGTGCAAGCCTAGACTTGCACATGTGTCATCTCTCTTGCAGGAGCTGCTATTAGTGTCAATATGCTTCTGGGTACAATTCAAGGTACAGGTTCTTACCTTTAAAGCCGAAAATGGGTTGGGACAGGCTAAATGAAGGACCACCTCTACCATATTACATCCACCTGGCCCACCAGGATTGGAAGGCAGAGGATGTTGTGGGTCCCATTGTTAGGGAAGTGCATCTGATGGGATCATGGTGGCAGCCACTTCTCTATGAAACCTCATTTCCCCCAAGGTATGATTGGCCCCCAGCTTGTTGCTTTACCGAAAAGCCTGGAAAATGTGCTTTTGTCAATGAGTCTGAGGACCACGGATGAAGATGGAGCCAATCAAGTGGTTGATTTGATTGTATTGCTGCTGCCATGGGGATGGGTGAAACAGGGTTTTGTGTTACAGATTTTTAATGTTCTAAGCAGCACAGAGTCACCTGTGTGTGTGAGTTGAGTGGCCATATGAATGTGTTTAATAAATATAAAGTCATCTAAAGAGCTTTCATGGAAGAGGATAGACTTGGCCGTGAGTCTCATTAAAAGCAGTCCAAGATCTGAACTCCTCCACCATGCTGGTTCACTGGCCCAAAAGAAGGTGGGATAGTTATTCCTTGCTACCAACTTTAATCCCAGGAGACTCTCTGCTACTTTCCCTTCTTTTTGCTTTTGTTATTATTTGAACTAGAAACAGAGCTGAAACCATCCTTTTTTAGTTTCTAAAAACTTCCAAGGAGCCCACAGGTATTAACAAGAAATGTAGAGGCATGCCAGCTTCTGATTTATTATTTGTAATTGAAACTTAAAAAGCCAAGAGGACCAACGACCTGGCAGGCAAGCACCAAGTTAAGTGTCAAGAGGTACACTTGGATCCATAAGTAGTCAGCTTTAAATTGTTCTTGCATGGAAGAATAAACTAAAAGAAGGGCTATTACAATTACATGCATTGTTTCATGGTAAGAATACAACACATGCATTAACCAAAGCTGTGCAACCTGTTTTGCAGAGAAGCTGCTCTCTGTTTTTATTCATTTATTTATTTATTTTTCTTTTGTAACAGCAGTAATCTAATAGAGCCAGACTTTTTGCCCAGCTTTGCCAAAATGCTCAGTATTCAGAAATTACTGATGGAGACTTTCACGAGTCTTCTTGTGAAGTGACCCAGGTATAAGTGACGAAGGAGGCTTCCAAATTCACCAGTCCTACATTTTGTGGCTTTTGAAGAATTGCATGATTTTGATTAGAATTATGCACTGTGGGTTCTATATTACTTCTGACTTCACTTTTTTTTTTTTCATAGGACTGCATATATTTTAAATTGCCACAGAGATGGCTACTACATGTGTAGTTCATGCTATATCAAACAAACAGTCCTGAGAGTCCTCAGGGAAAATATTCTTTGGAAACCAATGTTTTCCAAATAATGGTAGTCCTAGAAGCAGTCTGGCAACTAGTACAGCAGCCATACCATTGGGATCACACTGCTAAATCTCCATCTGCTGCTCTAATAATCCAGGAGAATCCCTTAAGTCACAGACTCTTTATGGGAAGTGGGATTCCCTCTAATCAAACTTGAAACCATAATCATGCCAGTTCAATTACCAAAAATAAGCATCACACATGGATTTAAATCTGATTTTTTTTTTTACTCAACCATGTTCTCACACCTTCAAACACCAAATCGCTCCTGGTAGGAGTTTATGTACATAACTTGTACCTCATGTTAAAGCAGCTATTGGAAAACTGATCTTTCCCTGTGCATTCTGACTTGAACCTCCAACTGAGGAAGGAACAGAACCACTTAAATAGTTGCCTCCTATCTCCAACTCTCACAAACAGCCTAGAACATCAGTCTCCAAACTTTTTGGCACCAGGGACCGGGTTCATGGAAGATACTTTTGCCATGGCTGGTGTGTGTGTGTGTGATGGTTTTGTGCGCAACCTAGATCCCATGCATGCACAGGTGAAGCTTTGTTCACTCACCCACTACTTACCTCCAGGTTCACAGCTCAGTTCCTAACAGGCCTTGGACCAGTACTGGTCCACGGCCCAGGGGTTAGGGACCCCTGGCCTAGAAGGGGTACCATCATCCATGGTACTGAATGCTGATACGAGAGCTAATAGCAGCATGATTGGTATTACCAGCAACTCTTCATGACACTGGCAGAAGGTGACCAAAGTCCTACTGCAAGCATAGCATTTTCTGTTGGCAACTTCTTGTTTTGTCCAGGTTTTACTCACGTGATGACCCGGTGTCTAGAGGCCGTGAGGGTCTGGATGGGGAGGAACAGACTCAGGCTCAACCCGTCCAAGACCGAGTGGCTGTGGTTACCGGCGCCTCGGCATAGTCAGCTGATTCCATCGCTGACTATAGGGGGCGAAACTCTGGCTCCCTCGGATCGGGTACGCAACTTGGGTGTCCTCCTGGATCCACGGCTGACACTGGATGACCAGTTGG
>NW_015387245.1:164865-192041 GCF_001527695.2 Protobothrops mucrosquamatus | reverse complement strand
GGGGAGGGCCTTCTCTGTGGGAGCTCCCACCCTCTGGAATGAACTGCCCCCAGAGATCAGGGTGATCCCTGATCTCCCTTCCTTCCGCCGCGCCCTTAAGACATGGTTATTCCAGCTTGCGGGACTGGCCTAGGGGAAACTTTTAGAGGGGGTTTTAATTATATTTTAATTAGACCAAATTCAAATATTTCCCTTTTAACTAATTTTTAAACTTGTAGTGTTATTTTTGTATTTTTACCCGATTGTTAGCCGCCCTGAGTCCGCAAGGAGAAGGGCGGGATATAAATATAAATAAATAAATAAATAAATAAATAAATAAATACTGTGCACAAAAATATTGCAGAGATCAAAGATTCTTATTCTTGCACAATGCTAAATGCTTAAACTTCTTAGCAGAGAGAGCTAAAGACATTTGGTTTAGTTGAGAGATTCTGCTACAGAAACTTAGCTGCCCAGTATCTTACAGTAGGATACAGTTTTATAAAAACCGCAAGGAAATTTTACAGTGGACTACATTCATTACATATCTCACTTAATCATACATGCTAAGAAGATCCATCTGTAGGTTTCTAGTATGCCTCATTTAGTAGATTGCTTCAGTTTTGAGTGTCAATCTGAATGTAGCTCCAGTGGAAAATGTGATCAATCATCATTACTTTGAGATTCACACGGTCCTGCATTTTCAAATCTATAGCCACGCTATTGTATAAGTGCTCAAGTATGAAAATATATCTTGATTCTATATAATCTGAATGTATTCCTAGAAGTTAAAGAAACCTGTAGCTAATGACTTTAAAGTAATGGATGCTGTTCTCATGTCCAAACTTTAGTCCATCTGTACCGATTTTACTAACACTGATTGGCAGCAATTATCCAGATTTTAGGTAGGAGTTTTCTAACCTTATGTAAGGATTGGAACCTCCTGCATGCAAACTAAGAGGGTTCTCTGCCAATGACCCTCCCAGAGACTGGTTGGAAATACAGTAACTCCTACTCAGTATAGCTGATTCATCTCTTCAACAAATGAGATTACGAATTAAGTTTTTCTCACACCATTCCACCACAAATCAATATTCCACAGGATCTATGACCCACTGTTGTCTCATTGATGCTACCAACAGTTTAATTTTAACTAGGGTCTGCTTTTATAATGTAGCAAATATGAATACAACAGAGATATGATTATACTGATTTCAACCATCTTGAAGGGTAGGATTGGCAGAGCCAAGTGAAAAGAAGGATCAGCCTAGAATCACTATGTAATTCCAAATGAACAAAGACCAACCGTCCCTTTGACTGCCGTAGACCTTTATCTAACTCCCAAGTGCTGATCATTAATTGAGAATATTCCTGGGCATAAGCTTTTAGCAATAAATCAGTTAAATTGAACCTTCATGAGTGGACTCATTTCTCATTTTCTGATGATTTTTTAGTAATCATTGAATCTTTCAAGGCAGCAAAAGAATTTTTAAAGATGGACCTGGAAGAGAGAAGGTCACAGACCATATGATACTGGGCTATCAGTAGTGCTGTTAGGATTGGATATTGGGGCCCAAGCAATCTTGAGCAATAACAAACAAGGATATAGGGTGGCTGACATGAATTGTCATACCAGTTCCCCCTTTATTTTAAAAGCATATAGATAATTTGGTTATGTAATATTTGTCAGGCTTTCTGAAAACTTACTGTTTTTTCATTCTACAATAATTATTCCCAGGTAAAGATTAGAGTTAGGGTTAGGGTAAGACTGGAACAATTGGAAGCATGTTCCTGAAAGATTTTAAAAGTAAAATGGGGAATATTCTGCATCAGAAAGTGGAGGGGGAAAATCCATTTAATCTTTTTGATTGCAAAAGTCTTTACCCAGCTATATTGATAAAATGGTTTAGGAGATGAAGACAGTCATGAAGATTCAAAAAAACAGGAACACGACTATAGAAGTGGTACTTGGCTGACAAGAACCATCAAGAACTCAGATATCTTTAATATTTAGAATTATAGAGTTGATTCTCAACCCTACCTCATTTCAGTTTTAAACAACCTTGTTCATTTTAGTTTGGTTCTCAATTATCTTTATGGTGATACCAGATTATGACTTTAAATACTGCTGGAACATGCATCAAATGACTTGGACCAATGCAGTTTTATAACTTGAAGTATTTTAAAAAAAATCTGTAATCATAGGTTTCAAGCCATTGTTATTGAGGTTAACATTGATTAGTGAAGTTAGTGAAGGTACAAACAACCAAGAGACAGAATACATTCTCTCCCAATGACTAACAGATTGTTTAACAATGTTCTCCTCTGCAGGGTCCTTGGTTAGAAAGATCCCTACTACAACAATATCTACTGAAAATCCACCTGTAGAAGATGGATTGGCACTTTTTACTATATTATTATGATTGGCATACAGCCAGCCAGATGTTTAGACTGGATTTGGCATTTTTACCCACCTATCGTGTACTTCCTTAGGACTTGGGATAGGGAGATGTTTTTCTTTGGTGGAGTTAAAGGTATTGTCACGGGATATAAGCTGTTCCAAGTAAAGCTGTCTTTTGCAATTGACTGATGGTGATTTTGTCAATACCAGTGGTCTTCAAGTGGTTCTCCTGACTATTATTGTAGGTACTATCTTTGCTTTATTTTGCCATAGTCATTCCACTTTTATTTGCAGGTTTTTGTGTTTTGTGATTCTCCCCCCCCCCCCCAGTTCTTTTTCTTCTGTTCTGCTGTCTCCAGTTACTGCAAATATCCACTATCCAGACTTCTTTGTGTTTATTATTAATAATTATTATTTATCACTAATACTTCTATGCTGCTGTACCTGCAACCACTCGGGACAGTGTACTGTATGCACAAAAAAGCAGGGGAGTCAGAAGAACACAATACACAATGAGCAAATGGCTCCATACAGCAAGGGTAAGGACCAAATCTATCCTCCTCCTCCAAATACTCTCTCCCACAGCTACATTTTGACTTCTTAATGGCAACTCGTTAAGAAGGAGATGGTTCTTACATATGAGAGCAAGCTGTTTCATAGGAAGGGTGAGAAAGCCCTCCTAGGGTATTTCTGCAGATAGAACTCCTTTGGAGATGAGATCATCAGCAGGAACTCTCCCCCAGATCTTAGTGAATTGGCAGTCTCTGAGATAACCGAGCCCTGAGCTATGCAAGGTTTAAAAGCTGGTAACCAGCATCTTGAATTATACCCAGAAGCAGACTGACAGTCACTATAGCTCCTGCAGGAGAGGGGTTATGTGGGCAAATATTGAAGCACCCTTTGTTAGCTGGGTCCATACACGTAGGACCAGTTTAGCTTCCAGAGGGCTTGAGTGACCATGCACAACTTACAGTATATGTTTATGACTAACAATGTTCTTGGCTGCATTAGAAGCAGCAGCAGCAGCATATCAAAAATGTGTGAAATCTTTTTCCTCTCTATTCAGCACTCAGGACACCACACTCAAGGTATTGTGTACGATTCTGGGCACCACATTTCCAAAAAGATACGGCCAGGTTAGAGAAGGTTCAGCAGGGCAATAAAGACAATACAGAAATTTAAGGAAATTCCCCCTGAAGATAGGTCGAAGGATCNCGAGCTATCTGATTTGTGGTCCAGCAGCCTGAATTAAATGAGATAACTATCGTGCAATTGTAGAATTTGGCTTTTTTTATCCAATGTAGTTGGAGGACACAATAGGCTGCAAAGTTATAGGCTCACATCCCAGGGTACTCTTCTGCTATGGTTCCCCCACATTTGCAGTTGTTTAAAACCCAGCACTGCAAAAAGTGGTGCAGCACTAGTTTTGGGACACGGATCCATGGTAACATACATGATACTTCTTTCTCCTATTTTCCTCCACAACAACATTTATGAGGAAAGCGGGGCTGGGAAAGCACACCTGTCCTAATATTTCAGCTGGTGCAGAATGCAGTGGCCTTAACAGTTTTGTGCAAGCCTAGACTTGCACATGTGTCATCTCTCTTGCAGGAGCTGCTATTAGTGCCAATATGCTTCTGGGTACAATTCAAGGTACGGGTTCTTACCTTTAAAGCCCAAAATGGGTTGGGACAGGCTAAATGAAGGACCACCTCTACCGTATTACATCCACCTGGCCCACCAGGATTGGAAGGCAGAGGATGTTGTGGGTCCCATTATTAGGGAAGTGCATCTGATGGGATCATGGTGGCAGCCACTTCTCTATGAAACCTCATTTCCCCCAAGGTGTGATTGGTAAAGCTTGTTGCTTTACCGAAAAGCCTGGAAAATGTGCTTTTGTCAATGAGTCTGAGGACCACGGATGAAGATGGAGCCAATCAAGTGGTTGATTTGATTGTATTGCTGCTGCCATGGGGATGGGTGAAACAGGGTTTTGTGTTACAGATTTTTAATGTTCTAAGTAGCACAGAGTCACCTGTGTGTGTGAGTTGAGTGGCCATATGAATGTGTTTAATAAATATAAAGTCATCTAAAGAGCTTTCATGGAAGAGGATAGACTTGGCCGTGAGTCTCACTAAAAGCAGTCCAAGATCTGAACTCCTCCACCATGCTGGTTCACTGGCCCAAAAGAAGGTGGGATAGTTATTCCTTGCTACCAACTTTAATCCCAGGAGACTCTCTGCTACTTTCCCTTCTTTTTGTTTTCGTTACTATTTGAACTAGAAACAGAGCTGAAACCATCCTTTTTTATTTTCTAAAAACTTCCAAGGAGCCCACAGGTATTAACAAGAAATGCAGAGGCATGCCAGCTTCTGATTTATTATTTGTAATTGAAACTTAAAAAGCCAGGAGGACCAACGACCTGGCAGGCAAGCACCAAGTTAAGTGTCAAGAGGTACACTTGGATCCATAAGTAGTCAGCTTCAAATTGTTCTTGCATGGAAGAATAAACTAAAAGAAGGGCTATTACAATTACATGCATTGTTTTATGGTAATAATACAACACATCCATTAACCAAAGCTGTGCAACCTGTTTTGCAGAGAAGCTGCTCTCTGTTTTTATTTATTTTTTTATTTTTTTGTAACAGCAGTAATCTAATAGAGCCAGACTTTTTGCCAAGCTTTGCCAAAATGCTCAGTATTCAGAAATTACAGATGGAGACTTTCACGAGTCTTCTTGTGAAGTGACCAAAGTATAAGTGACGAAGGAGGCTTCCAAATTCACCAGTCCTACATTTTGTGGCTTTTGAAGAATTGCATGATTTTGATTAGAATTATGCACTGTGGGTTCTATATTACTTCTGACTTCACATTTTTTTTTCATAGGACTGCATATATTTTAAATTGCCACAGAGATGGCTACTACATGTGTAGTTCATGCTATATCAAACAAAGAGTACTGAGAGTTCTCAGGGAAAATATTCTTTGGAAATCAATGTTTTCCAAATAATGATAGTCCTAGAAGCAGTCTGGCAACTAGTACAGCAGCCATACCATTGGGATCACACTGCTAAATCTCCATCTGCTGCTCTAATAGTCCAGGAGGATCCCTTAAGTCACAGACTCTTTTATGGGAAGTGGGATTCCCTCTAATCAAATTTGAAACCATAATCATGCCAGTTCAATTACCAAAAATAAGCATCACACATGGATTTAAATCTGATTTTTTTTAAATTCAACCATGTTCTCACACCTTCAAACACCAAATCACTCCTGGTAGGAGTTTATGTACATAACTTGTACCTCATGTTAAAGCAGCTATTGGAAAACTGATCTTTCCCTGTGCATTCTGACTTGAACCTCCAACTGAGGAAGGAGCAGAACCACTTAAATAGTTGCCTCCTATCTCCAACTCTCACAAACAGCCTAGAACATCAGTCTCCAAACTTTTTGGCACCAGGGATTGGGTTCATGGAAGATGGTTTTGCCATGGCCGGGGTGTGTGTGTGATGGTTTTGTGCGCAACCTAGATCCCATGCATGCACAGGTGAAGCTTTGTTCACTCACCCACTACTTACCTCCAGGTTCACAGCTCAGTTCCTAACAGGCCTTGGACCAGTACTGGTCCATGGCCCAGGGGTTAGGGACCCCTGGCCTAGAAGGGGTACCATCATCCATGGTACTGAATGCTGATACGAGAGCTAATAGCAGCATGATTGGTATTACCGGCAACTCTTCATGACAGTGGCAGAAGGTGACCAAAGTCCTACTGCAAGCATAGCATTTTCTGTTGGCAACTTCTTGTTTTGTCCATGTTTTACTCACACTGCACAAAAATATTGCAGAGATCAAAGATTCTTATTCTTGCACAATGCTAAATGCTTAAACTTCTTAGCAGAGAGAGCTAAAGACATTTGGTTTAATTGAGAGATTCTGCTACAGAAACTCAGCTGCTCAGTATCTTACAGTAGGATACAGTTTTATAAAAACCACAAGGAAATTTTACAGTGGACTACATTCATTACATATCTCACTTAATCATACATGCTAAGAAGATCCATCTGTAGGTTTCTAGTATGCCTCATTTAGTAGATTGCTTCAGTTTTGAGTGTCAATCTGAATGTAGCTCCAGTGGAAAATGTGATCAATCATCATTACTTTGAGATTCACATGGTCCTGCATTTTCAAATCTATAGCCACACTATTGTATAAGTGCTCAAGTATGAAAATATATCTTGATTCAATATAATCTGAATGTATTCCTAGAAGTTAAAGAAACCTGTAGCTAATGGCTTTAAAGTAATGGATGCTGTTTTCATGTCCAAACTTTAGTCCATCTGTACTGATTTTACTAACACTGATTGGCAGCAATTATCCAGATTTTAGGTAGGAGTTTTCTAACCTCATCTAAGGATTGGAACCTCCTGCATGCAAACTAAGAGGGTTCTCTGCCAATGACCCTCCCAGAGACTGGTTGGAAATACAGTAACTCCTACTCAGTATAGCTGATTCATCTCTTCAACAAATGAGATTACGAATTAAGTTTTTCTCACACCATTCCACCACAAATCAATATTCCACAGGATCTATGACCCACTGTTGTCTCATTGATGCTACCAACAGTTTAATTTTAACTAGGGTCTGCTTTTATAATGTAGCAAATATGAATACAACAGACATATGATTATACTGATTTCAACCATCTTGAAGGGTAGGACTGGCAGAGCCAAGGGGAAGAGTGAAAAGAAGGATCAGCCTAGAATCACTATGTAATCACAAATGAACAAAGACCAACCCTCCCTTTGACTGCCGTAGACCCTTATCTAACTCCAAGTGCTGACCATTAATTGAGAATATTCCTGGGCGTAGGCTTTTAGCAATAAATCAATTAAATTGAACCTTCATGAGTGGACTCATCTCTCATTTTCTGATGATTTTTTAGTAATCATTGAATCTTTCAAGGCAGCAAAAGAATTTTTAAAGATGGACCTGGAAGAGAGAAGGTCACAGACCATATGATACTGGGCTATCAGTAGTGCTGTTAGGATTGGATATTGGGGCCCAAGCAATCTTGAGCAATAACAAACAAGGATATAGGGTGGCTGACATGAATTGTCATACCAGTTCCCCCTTTATTTTAAAAGCATATAGATAATTTGGTTATGTAATATTTGTCAGGCTTTCTGAAAACTTACTGTTTTTTCATTCTACAATAATTATTCCCAGGTAAGGATTAGAGTTAGGGTTAGGGTAAGACTGGAACAATTGGAAGCATGTTCCTGAAAGATTTTAAAAGTAAAATGGGGAATATTCTGCATCAGAAAGTGGAGGGGGAAAATCCATTTAATCTTTTTGATCACAAAAGTCTTTACCTAGCTATATTGATAAAATGGTTTAGGAGAAGAAGACAGTCATGAAGATTAAAAAAACAGGAACACGACTATAGAAGTGGTACTTGGCTGACAAGAACCATCAAGAACTCAGATATCTTTAATATTTGGAATTATAGAGTTGATTCTCAACCCTACCTCATTTCAGTTTTAAACAACCTTGTTCATTTTAGTTTGGTTCTCAATTACCTTCATGGTGATACCAGATTATGACTTTAAATACTGCTGGAACATGCATCAAATGACTTGGACCAATGCAGTTTTATAACTTGAAGTATTTTAAAAAAATTCTGTAATCATAGGTTTCAAGCCATTGTTATTGAGGTTAACATTGATTCCAGAAGTTAGTGAAGGTACAAACAACCAAGAGACAGAATACATTCTCTCCCAATGATTAACAAATTGTTTAACAATGTTCTCCTCTGCATGGTCCTTGGTTAGAAAGATCCCTACTTCAACAATATCTACTGAAAATCCACCTGTAGAAGATGGATTGGCACTTTTTACTATATTATTATGATTGGCATGCAGTCAGCCAGATTTTTAGACTGGATTTGGCATTTTTACCCACCTATCGAGTACTTCCTTAGGACTTGGGATAGGGAGATGTTTTTCTTTGGTTGAGTTAAAGGTATTGTCACAGGATATAAGCTGTTCCAAGTAAAGCTATCTTTTGCAATTGACTGATGGTGATTTTGTCAATACCAGTGGTCTTCAAGTGGTTCTCCTAACTATTATTGTAGGTACTATCTTTGCTTTATTTTCCCACAGTCATTCCACTTTTATTTGCAGGTTTTTGTGTTTTGTGATTCCCCCCCCCCCCATTCTTTTTCTTCTGTTCTGCTGTCTCCAGGTACTGCAAATATCCACTATCCAGACTTCTTTGTGTTTATTATTAATAATTATTATTTATCACTAATACTTCTATGCTGCTGTACCTGCAACCACTCGGGGCAGTGTACTGTATGCACAAAAAAGCAGGGGAGTCAAAAGAACACAATACACAATGAGCAAATGGCTCCATACAGCAAGGGTAAGGACCAAATCTATCCTCCTCCTCCTCCAAATACTCTCTCCCACAGCTACATTTTGACTTCTTAATGGCAACTCATTAAGAAGGAGATGGTTCTTACATATGAGAGCAAGCTGTTTCATAGGAAGGGTGAGAAAGCCCTCCTAGGGTATTTCTGCAGATAGAACTCCTTTGGAGATGAGATCATCAGCAGGAACTCTCCCCCAGATCTTACTGAATTGGCAGTCTCTGAGATAACCGAGCCCTGAGCTATGCAAGGTTTTAAAGCTGGTAACCAGCATCTTGAATTATACCCAGAAGCAGACTGACAGTCACTATAGCTCCTGCAGGAGAGGGGTTATGTGGGCAAATATTGAAGCACCCTTTGTTATCTGGGTCCATACACGTAGGACCAGTTTAGCTTCCACAGGGCTTGAGTGACCATGCACAACTTACAGTATATGTTTATGACTAACAATGTTCTTGGCTGCATTAAAAGCAGCAGCAGCATATCAAAAATGTGTGAAATCTTTTTCCTCTCTATTCAGCACTCAGGACACCACACTCAAGGTATTGTGTACGATTCTGGGCACCACATTTCCAAAAAGATACGGCCAGGTTAGAGAAGGTTCAGCAGGGCAATAAAGACAATACAGAAATTTAAGGAAATTCCCCCTGAAGATAGGTCGAAGGATCATTGGCTATTCTCAGAATGAACAGAAGAAAACTTAGGAAACATGATAGCCATGTTTAAACTCATACAGGGAGCTATAGGGAAGACAGTCAAGAACTATTTTCCATGGTCACAAAGAAGAAGGATGTGAAATAAGAGGTATAAATGCAGCTACCTAAATTTCATTTGAATACAAGGAAAATGTGCCTGATAGTAAGATCTATATCAAACTAAAATAGCCCCCCTTTGAAGAGGTTGCAGGTTCTCAATTTCTGACAATTTTTAAGAAAAGTCTGGACAGTCTTCTCTGTGGATGCGTAGGCTTATTTTTCTGCACAGAAATTATTTCTCTGATCTTTCCAAGTCTACAGTTCTACAAGTCTATGATTTAAAGAATAAACTCTGCAGACAGCATTTATAAAATTGACTGCATATAACAAGCCAATAATTATATAATTTCCCTCCCTCCCTTCCTCCCTTTCTCACAGCCAGTAAAAATGTACTTTTGCTTCTGTGTGAATCCTACCTGAAACACTAAGATGCATTAAAAAAAAAATCCCTAATCATACCGTGGAATACTGTTATTTATTCCAACGCTTTTACTCACTCAGTTATGTAACAATCAGATGCAGTGATTTAACTATGGAGGCTTCTTTCCTGCCTTCTGAAAAAGAATGTCCAATCCCAGTCATGATGCAGCTAAACTAGCTTAAATTAGGGAAACCATTTGTGTTTTCACAAAGTTAAGTTTAATTGACATCAGTGAGGTTTTCTCCCAGCATTGCAACCTTTCTCTATGTTGGGTCACAGTCTTCACAAGCTGTGTCAAGGCCTTGTGATAGGTAAAAAAAAAAATGCTTTCCCTGAGTTAATGATGTGTAGAATAATGAGTTGTTCCAAATCCTTATTTTCTGTAAAGAGAATTAACAGAACAAAAACTACTGGAATTCAACCCCAGGATTTTGTAGCATCTTTGTATAACAGCTGTCTGATGGCCAAGGAGTCAATTACTTTCTGTTTCAAAGCAGCAGATCACTAAGCAGGAAGAACCACATTGCCAAGGAACATTTCTTCCATGCGGAGCAATACAGCTGCTCTTAATGGATTCTCCTTTGAGCCCATTGTGAAATTGGATGGTGGTCTCTCCGTGATGCTCACGCTCCTCTGGGCAACTCGGCAAAAACTTTCTGGCAAGAAGCGATTGGGACTTCACTCCTTAGCAAATCTGACCATACGACGTCCTTAGGAAGGATCTAAAGGCTACAATCCATGGTCTGCATTCAGCTAGAAACATGCAGCAAAGAAACCTGGCCACCCAACAATACTCATGGATGTCCGTATCAATTTCTGACTGTGTTTCTGCTAAAGGGTAATTCTAAAATGCATTCTATAATAGCACAATGCACATGTTACAGATTGGCGTAACCTAGAGGGAGGGCTCCATTATTGGCATAAATTGTGTATGCAATTTTATCCTTATTTGCTATCTCAAATGTGCACTACATTTCCCCTTAAAATTACCATATAAATGGTCACTTAGAACAATAAGTTGCTATTGCCAATAGAAAGGGAAAAAAATTGCATCAACCAACCAAGTTGCCACAATATGGCTGAGGCAATCAGCAGCAGTTATTATCCTTCACACTGCCTACTTAGCAACAGCTGTTGTTTAATAACAAACCACTCTAAAGCAATACAGTAACAGCTCTGAAATTTTCCACAGCATAAGCACAAGATACCAGTTTATTAAAATTATCCTATTATTGTACAACAAATATTTTTCTCGTTGCTGGGTTCAGAGGGTGTTACTTGGTCGATTTGTTCCAAAGGCTAGAATTACTCTAGCACAAGCTGTGGCAATTTTATTCTGACTCTTCCCCAGATCCGTAAGAACAGAAATGTTGTTCATGATGGGGCCAGGAAGTAGGTTTAGATATACTAGACACCAGGGAACTTTTTTTGGATAAGTTGAACTCATACAAGAATGTGGGTCTCCACCTAATCCAAAAGCAACTTGGCTGTGGGAGAACTGCATCACAAACCAATCTTTGGATGAAGGCATTGGACACTGGGCAGTGTGTGGCTCAAAAGGGTGCAACTGTTCAGAAATTGGTATAAGGAATCGGGCCAACAGCTGGATGGACAAGACAGGAAATGAAAAATCTGATGCCAACAGCAAGTGTTTCTGTGTTGATGCTAGAAGTCTTTTGGCACTTCAATTTTTTATTAGTTTATCAAAATAGAAAATACAGATTCCCACAATGGACAAAAGGCTGAAAAAGTTGATGGCGTTAGCAAAGATGGCTATATTGACTTGATTAAAGACAACAGTGCAATTAACTTTGTTTCTACTTGGAAACTGCTTTTGGACTTGTGCTTGAAGTGGAAAAAAATTGAAACTTTGATTTTAGGTTTTGCTGATTAGAGAGTGGAATAGCTTGCTGTCAGAAGTTGTGGGTGTTTCATCACTGGAAATTTTTAAGAAGAGACTGGACAGTCACTTGTCTGAAATGGTATAGGGTCTCCTGCTTGAGCACGGGGTTGGACTAGAAGACCTCCAAGGTCCTTTCCAGCCCTATTCTGAATGATTGATTTTAGAAATGGCTAGTATATATTATTATGTAAAAGTAAAAAGTTGAGGTTGTATGTTATCTTACATACTGCACCAAAAAGAGTTGGAAGTCAATGTTTTTCCCTTTCTTTTCCCCTTTCCCCTACACTTTTTCCTCTTTCCCTTCCCCTCCTCTATTTTCCCATTATTTTCATTTTTTTTCCAATGCTAGACGTCTCTTGAGAATGATAGAAGAATTAGAGCCCTTGGTTACAAACAAGAACATAGGTGCAGGGACTATAATAGAAACTTGGTGGAATGGAGAGAATTGGTAGGATATAAAGTTTTCTGGATACAACTTTATATAAACGGCAGGGAAAGGCACAAAGGGGTAAGTGTTGCTCAAGCCTAAGGAGGGCTAAAAACACAGCACACTAGCAAAGATTAGACGATCAGATCCTCCACAGAGCTGCTATGGCTGGCATCATCTGGTTTTAGGGCAAGGTTATTCCTCATCTGAACAAAAGGCCCAGATAAATCTTGAGATGTTAGAAATTAGGAAGGCTTGCAAAGGCAACATTGTTATAATAATGGGGAATTTTAATTACCATTACTATAGTACACTTGTGCCAACGTCATGATGAAGACAGTTCAAAACCTCTTCTGTGGTTGTGCTTCAGAACAGCTGATCTTAGAAAAATCAGATTCAAATCCTAAGTCATGACTCTGAACAGATGCATTGTGGGACTGAGCAAACAATTATCTTAATGCACGTGGGCAAGTTAGAAAACATTGGCTTGGTCCAACAAAGACACATTCAACCATTTCTCAGAAATAAGAGGACTGATGTACAGGAGACCGAAAAAGAGAAGCAAAAAAAAAAAAAAAAGTGTGAGGTGATAAGAAACTGGCTAAGTATCTCAGCTGGGATGTACAGTATATTTATTTTGGATGCTCTTATTGTATTGAAATGGTTTTTATTGTTTTAATTTTTTTATACATTTAGTCCTCCACTTACGACCTCAACTGAGCCTGAAATTTCTGTTAAGTGAATTTTGCCCCATTTTACGACCTTTCTTGCCATAGTTGTTAACTGACTCATTGTAGTTGTTAATTTAGTAAAAAGATTGTTAAGTGAATCTGGCTTCCCCATTGACTTTGCTTGTCAGAAAGTCACAAAATTTTATCACAGGACACCAGGACCCGGCAACCGTCATAAATATGAGTCAGTTGCCAAGCATCTGAATTTTGATCACTTGACGATGGGGATGCTGTAATGGTCATAAATGTGAAAAATGGACATAAGTCACTTTTTTCAGTGCCGTTGTAACTTTGAACAGTCACTAAGTGAACTGTTGTAAGTCAAGGACTACCTATACTTTTGGAATTGTAAGCCACCTAGAGTCATTGATTGAGATGGGCAGCTATAGAAATTGAATAAATAATAAATAAATGGAGAAAAGTGTTTAAGGAGTGTATGGTTAAAAGAAAAGCATTAAGGAGAAAAATAAGAATTTCTTTAAATATATTTGAAGCAGAAAATTATATCCAAGGAAGTGATTGGGCTGTTAGACATCAAAAGAAGGAGAGGAATACTCAAGGAGGATAGGGAAACTACAAAGGAAATGAGTTCTTTGAATTGTCTTTGCTACAGAAGATGTAAGAGACATACCTGGATCTGTACTGCTTCCTTGTGAGGGGAATCTGAATAATTTAAGTAAAATGGGGGAAGGAAGAAATGATATTGTAAGACACATTGAGAAACTTTACAGTAACCAATTACTGGATCCAGATGACATCTGCCTAGTAGTTCTTTAAACACTCAAAAATGCAATTGTTGACCTTCCATCAAAAACATCTAAATTGTTCTTCAAATAAAGCTTAATGTCAAAGAACTTGAATAGCCAATATGCCGGTTACTTTTAAAGGGATTTGAGGGAGATCTGGGAAATCATAAGACAGCTCAGGGCCTCTCCTGGACAAATTAGTGGAAACTGTAATAAAAGAAAAATAACTAGGTGCACCAAGGGACAGAAAATCAACATGGATTCTGCAAAGATAAATCCAGCCTCAGCTTTTAAAATGTTTTTTGCATCAACAGGCATCAAGATAGATGTAATCCCGCCAATACAATGTACTGAGATTTAACAGTCTGACAAACTTCCTCTTGGGGATATTTAATTGTCATGAGGTAAAGAGGAACTATCCTTTTAAGGGACTGATAACTCAGAAAGTAAACAGAAAAACTAAATGGGCAGTTTTCTCACTGGAGAGAGGTAAGAAATGGGGTCTCTGGAGGATCTGTCTTGGGGCTAGTATTTTTAAACATTAATGATCTTGACTTGGAGTAAGCAGTGTGTTGATTAAGTTTGTAGATGATGCCAAACTATTTAACACAGTGAAAACCCTAAGTAACTGTGAACAACTCCAGAAGGAATGAGTAACTACCCAAATTTAAAATGCAGTAGAATTCAAATAAGTGTAAAGTGGTACATTAGGGGGCAATTTCCCTCACCCAAACTTCCCATGAACAGCAGAACTGGAAAATGTACATAGGAAAGTGACAAAAATGATCAGAGGATCCAAACACTTCCTTATACTTTGGATGTTTTGGCTTACAAAGACCATATCTGAATGGGTTAGAACAGGGGTAGGCAACTTGTGGACTTCAACTTCAATAGCTGAATCAGGAATTCTGGGAGTTGAAGTCCACGAGTTATAAACGAGCCAAGGTTGCCTACCTCTGGCTTAGAACATAATCATGGTGTATAAAACTCATAAGTAGAGGAAGGGAAGGGAAAAGTCATGCGTGTGTGGAAAATGCAAATACTGGGACCAGGACTCAGCCAATGAAACTCCCCTAAAATAAAATAAATAAATTCTTTACACAACACAGGTAGTCATCGACTTATAACCACAACTGAGCCCATTTGTTGCTGTTGTTAAATGAGTTTTGCCCTATTTTATCACCTTTCTTGCCACAGTTATTAAGTGAATTGATGTAATTGTTAAGTTAGTTACATGGTTTTTAAGTGAATCTGCCTCCCCCTGTTGACCTTGCTTTTCAGAAGGTTGCAAAAGATGATCCTATGATCCTGGAACACTGCAACCATCATAAATATGACTCAGTTGCCAACTGAATTTTGATCACTTGGCCATGAGGATGTTGCAACGGTCATAAGTGTGAAAAATGGTCATAGGTCACTGTTTTTAGTGCTGTTGTAACTTTGAATGGTCACTAAATGAACTATTGTAAGCTGAGGACTGCCCGTACTTGTAGAACCTGTTATCAAAAGATCTGGTGATGTTTGCTAACTCTATGGCTTTAAAATTAATATGGGGGAGAGCGCTATTAAAAGCTTTTAGTCTTGAAGACTATAATATCTCACAGATGAGGGATCTTTCAAATGCCAATTGCAGGAGAATAGTGACAGGAAAACAGTATGTTCCCCTGTCAGCCTTACCAGGTAGATTAGACAGGTAACATAACCAGATAAGCTAATTCTACTTTACATGAACAGAAGCTACATGAACAAAATCTTGCAAGTCTGAAAGTTCAAATCTCCCTTATAGCTTAAGTAACTAGGGATGGTCCCATCTGAGCTTCTTATTCTGTCCACTATCCAGTTGCTGGCTGTGCCCTCTGGTATCTGACTGTTCCCTATGCAGCATCTCCTGAGCTCATTTCCCAAGGTCTTTCCTACATACCATTACATTCCAAGGTTTTTCCTACATACCATTACATTCATGTTTGTACGTTATTTATTCCATTTGAGTCCAAGTTGTATGATCTTTAGGGAACTGAGGACCATATAAGATGTCTACTATAGACACAATTGTGCTCTACACACAAACATGCACAAACAAATAAGGGAACTGATAAAAATGCAGACTGTGAACTTCAGTTTAAATCCCAAGTGAAAAAGGGTTTCCAGCTATTTTTATTATTGGCATGATCTTGAATATCTACACTGACAGTATTACAGTACAATAAAATGCTAAAGTCAGGTAATGCATATAAATTTTACTCTATAACTACTATATGGAAAATGATCCAAGAGGAAGTATTTGAGATTATGCCAAATATAGAAATGGCAGCTGTAAAGGAAGAATATGTTTCATGAAATTCAAATAAGTTGGTATTCATTCTTTCTGAGCATTTGAATACAGCTTTGATATGCCATTAAAATTCAAGCATTTGAGTAGACAGAACAATAATTTTAAGTTTTCTCTTAGTAGCATGATAATTTCTTTTATTCCATGGCAACAGATAAGAATCAAAGTAAGGCTGTTTGCTTTGATAATGGCATGATTAGCTATTTGAAATACTTTTGAGAATACTGGTGATAGGATAATCAAGCTATATACTGCTGAAATTTCTGAAGTTTCTTGGAGTTGTGACTTGTTGAGAAACAAGTTCTATGTCAAACTAAATCATCAAAACTTTGCAATTTCCTCAAAGTTTCACACTTAATCAATAGACGTGTGCTCTGAATTCCAAAAGTATCATATTCATTTCCTAGTAATTCCAATTTCAAATGAGAAAAAAACAATTCCCATGATGGATAGTTGGACAGTGATAATACTATTCTATGTGGATCAATTAGTATTATCTGGCATAAAATAAACATCTGTCTTTTTGTGATGTCTGATGTCTGATTCATTGATCCTGGGACAATAATGAATAATTATGAACATCAATTCAAATCTTTATTATGGTCATAGATCAACATAAGGAGAGTGAGATACAAACAATACAAGCTAAAAATATTAAAACAAAAATTAGACAAAATTAAAAACATAAACGTTTCTGATTGGACTGAAATTGGAGATTCTGCCTATAGTGTGCAATTCGAGCTTCATATCTGCCGATCTTCCTGTCTGTAGCAGTTGTTTGGTACTTTATTATTTACATTGCTTCTTTAATCTTCCTTATTTTTATGTGATATTCATTGGTCTTGCATCTGATCTCAGTTTGCTATTCTTATTTTCCAGCCAGATCTTCCATTATGGTAGTGCACTGTTTGGCTTTGTTTTTTCTTTGCTGATTTTGCATCACAGGTTATAACTGCAGATGTGCTATACATTAGTTGGTTTCTTTTTTGCAGTCAGTTAGTGCTTATATTTGATAGTATAGTATTGACATCTTTTAATGCATGTGCTAAATATAGATACCGGTCAGGGTACTTGCAGAAGTCCCAGTACATTATGTGATCTAAAAGACAACCATAAAACAGCTTTTGAACAAAAAGAAAAAGAAATCTCTTTTGTAGCCATTTATTTATTTCATTTTATTGGAATCCATAGTGCAGCTCAGGCTGTTTCCCTATTTTTAAAATGGGTGGGATAGATGGACTGACCGGGCAAGGAACTTTTAGGCTATTCCCAAGTGCTTGTGGCTTTACTGTTACTTGTTTTCAGACACTGGTGAATGTTATCTTTAAATGACAGCCACTCCATGTTTGCACAACACATTTAACTACAGAGAAGCTCCTAATGACAATTAAGGAGCTATGTAGTACACAATAAATAGGTAGCAGCAAACATGTAGGCACTTACTCCCCAAAGATGATTTCACCTGTCATACAACATAGACTAATTCGGTGTCATTTGGGGCTGAGCTTTCTTTAAAAATGAGGCTTTAACAGTCTCATTTTGAATCTTCCCTAACATCCTTTGGATATCAGATTTTAGTTTTAGATTCAGATCTTTTATGTAACCTGAAAAAAAATTAATTAGAAAACAAGCTGCTTCATGGATTTAGTTACTGATGTCATGGTTTTCCAATAGTCCAGGTAAGCATTATCGGAAAACTCCAGCTGGCTTGCACAAGTAGTTTAGTGGCCAATTTACACACACACACACACACACACACACACACACACACAGAGAGAGAGAGAGAGAGAGAGAGAGAGACAGAGAGAGAGACAGAGAGAGAGACAGAGAGAGAGAGACAGAGAGACAGAGAGACAGAGAGACAGAGAAACACAGAGACACAGAGAGAGAGACAGAGAGAGACAGAGAGAGAAAAGAAATTATGTCAAAAGTAGTGCAGTGGTTAGAATGCAGTACTGCAGGCTAATTCTGCTGACTGCCGACTGCTAGCAGTTTGGCAGTTTGATCCTGACCGGCTCAAGGTTGACTCAGCCTTCAATCTTTCTGAGGTCGATAAAACGAGGACCCAGACTGATGGGGGCAATATGCTGACTCTGTAAATCTCTTAGAGAGAGCAATAGCTATTGCTATTGCTATATAAAATTACAATGTAAAAATAGAAAAAAAAACTGCATACTGTATATGGAGAATACTCTGAAAGGTTTTTGTGTTTTCCTGGAGTTTTGACACTTTTAATTAGTCCAAAGAATATATTAATTACAGGCTTATTTACTGGGACAGTTCAGGGTACATTAAGTGCTGTTATTTATCTTATAATGGATTGCCTACTGACATGTTAGATAACTGAATCCTTGATTGAACAAGAGTCTCACATCAAGACTGCCAAATAAGCCTGCTGCTGACTTGCTGGGCCACCAGCCCATGAGAGAACCTGGAAACTCAGATTGGGTTAACCACACCTGTAATGGTTTAAGTGCCTTGAGTATCTTTGTGATTTCAAATAGGAAGAATTACAGTTCTTTCTTTCAGGGTGAGCTTAGATGAGCCAAATTTTCTGGGGAGACCAAGGCAAGGGAAGCCCATAGAGCTTCTAGAATTCTTTCCAATTCTTAATAGCAATTCCACTCTGGGTCATGTGACCAGAAGGAAGGTGGCTTAGAAGGGAGTGGAATCTACTTCTGAGCTGCTGCCCGGCTGCCTCCTCCATAGAGAAACATGGGAAGGTTTTCTGGATTCTTTTCCTCTGTCATTCCCAGCTGGATTGGCTGTCTTCACTCCCTTGGCAAATAGAGAATAATTCTCATTTAGCAACTGCCTCATACAGAGACCATTCATGGTTATGATGGTGATGAAAAAGTAACCTTGTGAGAAATTCTTGCATATATAACCTTTGCAGGTCTCTAAAACAAAGGATAGCTGATGCAAGATCAAGCACAGTCGCAGTTTCACTTAGCAGCCACTTCCCTTCGCAACCAACCAGTCCCAAATGAAATTGCTGTAGGGGAGAGACTGGCAGAGCCAGGGGGAGGAGTCAAGCGAGGAATCAGTTTAAAGTCTCTACATAGTCACAAGACGATGAAGTCCAGCCCTCCCTGAATGCCATCTAGTACCTAGTTCTACCCAGGTGCAGACAATGAATCTGAGAAGATGCCTGTGCATAGGCTTGAGCCATAGATCAGTAATTTTGAATCCTTTGTATCTGTATCTGGTTGCTTGCACCCCACAGTTGCTAAACAAGTACTCCCTGTAATTATCTTAGGGTACCATCTCATGTAACAGTTTCCCTCTCATCCTTTTTTGGGTTCTCTCATTCTCATTCAATTTGTTTCTCTCACCTTCTTTCCCTCTTTGCCCTCTAAGCCTATTTTTTTTCTTTCTCTCATTTGCCTTTTCTCTCCCAAACTTTAGAAGCTTTCCCCCCCCCCATATTCTTCTGAGCTGAGATTCTGCTCTACATCTTCCAAATACCTTAATATTTTAATCCTTTCTTCACTTGGCACAGTTTTATTACAGCCAACTAGGTTGCAGACTGTTCCGAGGTAGGTCAAATATAATTTAAGACCCCAAACAAATTTACTCACAAAAACACCACGCTATATAAATAAAATCAATCTCAACCAATGAAGAAAAATGGGAAAATCCTGGCCTTGCCCTTGTGTGTGATTGTAAATTTGCCCATTTGTACTTTATCACTACCTATTGCAGGCTTTTGTGGGGGGGAAATAGACACTGAAACCTGAGTAACTTCAGGAACAGATGGACAATTGATATTTTGAAATGCCAGTAAAAAAAAATATTTTTTTTAAAATCCACATATTAACATGTGTTTTGTTTGTGCTTTGTTTTTAAACATAATAATTTTCCTTGGTATGAACAAGATTTAAAACTGGCATAAACGAAAAGAAAAAACCTTGTGGGTTACCATGGTTACAACTAAGGTACTATAGAATAGTCTCTGATGGATACCTCAGGCTAGGAAGGGTAGATTTGAAAATAAGACTGACTTTGAATAAGATTCAGAAGAACAAAGCCACAGTAAACAGTTCAGAAGACTTTTCTTTTTGCAAAAACTTCAGCAGTCCGTATGAAAACAAAAACCCCTAAACATTAAGGCCACAGAGATAATTATTTATAGAATATCAGGAGTTTATAGGATAAGTATGAGTAACTTGATCATCTCTTTCAGGGAAAAAGTAGAACATGTCAATTGCTGAAACTGTATATGCTTGGAAGTAGGCTAAATAAGCCAGCTAAAAGATCACATTAAACTATGATTTTTTTTTTTTTAAAGTCTGTAAATCACACTACTAAGTTTCCTTAGTTGCTTATGGAAAGCCAAGTCTTCAATACCTGGCAACTGTTATTTAGCTGTCTATGAAAAGTATGAAGACAAGTAACCATTGATTACCTTATCTTGTATTAATTTGTGGCCATACACTTATATATTGGAAGAGAATTCCGTGTTTACCTGTCCATTGTGTCTTGATATAATTCATTTTTCCCATAAGGCTCTATGCATATTGAAGTTCACAACATGGCTATATGGCAATGAATTTTGTAAATTTCTGCTATGTTCCCTGCACTTATTTTATAAATAGCATACACTTTTTCCCATCAGGGAATCACTTTCATGCCCCATCTGATCATTTGGTTTGCTCTGGTCTGCATCTTCTCTAGCTTTGTAATTAGCATTTTGCAACGCAGCAATCAGTATTTGGAAGTGAGCCCACAATCTGTTGCATATTCTTTGTCCCTGCCACTGGGTTTCCCAACTGACTGTTTCACAAAGTTAATGATGGGTCACTTGGAAATACTATAGAAGAAAGCTTTCTTTTGACCTTTTTTATTTCTAATCATTGGAAGAAGCACTACAACTGCCTTCATTTGCAGGCATGATGAAGTCTGAGGATGAAAAACAAAATATTTTAACTAGAAAAAAAGATCCAAACTATTTTTTTGTACAAAGGGTTAGACTGTCGGATGGGGCAGTCAGCCTCAAGATGTTTCCTTAAGGCACACCAATGCAGTGATGTGGTTCACCATGTGATGGCTTCACTCAGAAATTGAGTAACAAAGCCTCAGATTGAAACACCAAAATGGAATCAACTGGCCATTTCACTCTTATGGAAAGAGCTTCGTATGCAGAAGTCCATTAAAACATCTGGAGTAGAACAACCACTGTAATACTTAAAGGGAAATCCTGCTTTTGACCACTTGATCAAAGCTTTGTTGAATTGAAATGCCGTTTCAAGTCTCTGCACAGATGTAGTAGAAAATGAGAAGGGAAAATAAAAGCAGAGTAAAAGAAATTAGGATGAGGTCTTTTCATATATTTATTGGATGTCAGAAAAAATTAGTTGAGTAGATGGGCCCCAACTCATCATAAAACTACATGGCTTCCTGGGCCTTAACTCTGGTTTTTTACATTCTGAATACTGTGGTTTTTCAGAGATGTATATATACAGTAATGTGTACTGTAGAGATTTCTTATAGTTGATTCCTTAATGCAGAGGTCCCCAACCTTTTGGGCACCAGAGACCTGTTCCGTGGAGAGAGGTTTTTCCGTGGACTGGAGGGTGCGTGGTTTTGTGTGCTGACTGAATCTCATGCATGGGGCTTTGCTTGTTTGTGCGGACCGGTTGCTAGCATGCCATAGTCCGGTACTGGTCCACGGACTGGGGGTTGGGGACCCCTATCCTACTGTACATCTCAGAGGGAAGAGTCAAGATAGCCCGTAGATAGATAGTAAGTAATATGACCTTGATGCAGGAACTATTGTCTGGGCAAAAGCAAACTAAGACATTTTTCAGAAGTCCAGAACACTGACCAGCTTAGATAGATACCTTCCTAATTCACTGAGCTACAGTATAATAAGAAGAAAAAGGTACAGCATGGCCAGACTTGCAAGATTCAGTTATAATAGCCAATCTCAATAAAAGTCATTGTAGCCTTCCTGTGCAGTTGATTTTCTGCTCTGGTCTACCTATGAGAAAGCCATGAGGTGATCACAGATGGCCGTTCAGTTGAACAAAGCTGGCAGTGGAACCAATTCTTCTCCTGAAGTATAGGAAGATTTTGTCAAATCACTTAAGGAATAAAAAAAAAAGATTACAGCTAGTAGAAATGAGATAGATAAGTTACATAGTTCCTCTGAAGATGTAACTTCCCATTTTAAAAACTCTACTAAAATCTTATAGTCAACCTGTTTCTCATGAGGTACTTTTTCCCCCCTAAAATCAATCTCCTACAATTAGCTTTTTAACAATAAACACTACTACTCTTTTAATGAAATAAAAAAAATGATCTTAACGTTGGGTAATTGTAAACACTAGGATTTTGTGGGTTTCCTGTGGAATGTTTTAATACATTTTCTGACATATTTGTTCCTAAATTTTATGAGTGATATAGTAACAGTCTGAAAAAAAAGATATCTTACTACTATTATTAATGCATTAAAGTTATACCCAAACCACACAAATTAATCAGTGGAACTAGAACAATTAATCAGCAGAACAACCTGCCTCCAGAAGCTGTGAATGCTCCAACACTGGAAGTTTTTAAGAAGAGACTGGGCAGCCATTTTTCTGAAATGGTATAGAGTTTCCTGCCTGAGCAGGGGGTTGGACTAGATGACTTCCAAGGTCATTGTTGTTGTTGTTGTTATTGTTGTTGTTATGTAGCAAATACATTGCAAAAAAGCAATATATTCAAGGAAGATCAAGAGAGGGAACTTCTGGGTGAGGAATGGCAAGCTAGCACATCTCTGAATAAATTGAGACAATGACGTGGCCACAACTAAATGACAAGCAAGTAGTCTGATCCCATGAAATCTCTCTGGATAAGGAGAGAGAGAGATGAGGAAACCACAGCGTAGCAGTTTCTCATGGGTCTGAATGCCAGGAGAGGAAGAAAAGCCATCATGCTTCTAATCACTATTGGAAATCACCTACTTAACTAAGTGAAGACTATTAAATAAGGTCGTCACAACAAGACTGCAAAGCCACCTGGTGAGTTTACTTTCATTCCAGAATAAAAGAAAAGCTATAAACTTAAGAATTCAAGGAATTTGAAATAAGTGTCAAAAAAGTAAGTAATCTAAGAACATTATAAATGAATTAAGGACCAAATTTGGAATTTTAAAACTGTTGCTATAAGATATTGTAAATAATTATATAAAAAACAATACCTTCAGAGTATTAAATTGTTTAATCTTAGTCATAACTTAGTCATAACAGAAATTCAAGACATATGGTTTCAAAAAATCAACACTAGAGAGGACTAGAAATTCTAGGCATAAAAGAAAAAATTAAAAAGAGATAGGCTTGCTTCTAGCTTTGGTTAACATTGAGACAAAATGACAGAAAAGGATAATAACATTTGAAATACTTCAGGAGACATTTGAAGAATGCGGACAGAACCTAGTAGCTACAATGTCAGCAAATGATATCTACTTCTATGCACAGACTATGTCCAAAAGATGTTAAACAATAAATGATAGTTGGGACATCTACAGAATAAAGAGCTGAAACAAACCTCAAATTGATGCAGAAATATTAGAATATACAGAAATTATTTAAATAGTGGAAAATTAAAAAAAAATGGGTTATAAAACAAAGATGGCAGTAAAAGTGGAAATACAAATGGCTGGCCAACAGAATGACCAGGATAATGACTACTTAATGAATTAACAAAAGACATTTGCTCAAGCGTCAAAGAAGCCTTTGATCTGGGGAAAAGAAAAACTGAAGAGACATCAGACCCTATGACAACATCTGAATGAGTTCTCTTCTGTTGGTTAAGTCCAGTGGTGGAATTCAGCCAATTCGCACCAGTTCGGCAGAACCGGTAGCTAATTTTTTGTTGCCCAGGCTGAGAATGGACTTCCGGTAGTGGCATCCCCACAGACAACCAGTTGTTCACATATTTGAATCCCACCACTGGTTAAATCTGAATAATTAAAGATCGTTAGAAGCAAAAGGAAGGAGTGCAAAGTTGGTTTGTTTATCCAAGGTTAAACTAAGAATGTTTTTATAAAATTCTGGGAACTCTTAATGGACTTTTTGTTGACACCAGGACTGTAATGTTAATGATTTATTGATGTGTATACGAATAAGAGATGGTTTGTGGGAAGAAGAGATATTTGCATGTAACCTTATAGGGAGTGAAGAAATGCTAAATTTGTTCATATTTGTTGAGATGAGGACCGGAAGTCACTTTTTAAAATATTTCTTTTCTACTTTTCTTACTTTGCTTTTATTTTTTTTTCTTGCGCATTGTAGCCTCGCCTTATTTTTTTTAAACACACATCATTCTTCATTTGAAAGACAAATATCTACCTATTATGGCTTAGTGATGATTTTTATGCTTACCCTGATATCTCACTTCGGTCCTGTGGCATTTTCAGTCGCAAAAATATCTCATCTACTGCAAGCACTCCTAGGACAGAAAAATTCTGACAATTATTCTTGATATGCAAATGTTAATGGTTAATAGAATAAAAATCGAAAGATTCCCATTCTGCCTAAGAATTAGGAACAGGCATTAACATCAATGCCAAAAAATACAATAGATCTTAAGTGATATCTTATTCAACAGTAACAAAAAAGCACTATCAGAATTTTGGACTCCATTGCTTGAACAAAAATAATACATGTAAAAGGTTTGAATAAAACATACTGTTAGAAATTAAACTCAATGCTTTGCTTAAAACATTCTTTTTCCATTGGGGAGGAAGTTATTACATATATTCATTCACATCTGAGACAGGATTTAATATTTTTTTACCTAATATACTTTTATATTATATATTCTAATTACCCCTGTACAAAGGAAGTCGTTTTGCACTCTCCTTGTTCATCAGCATAGGAAAGCCTGGATGGTTGGTTCATTGATTTGAAGAAGAAAGGAGAAGAAAGAATAATGACATTTGGATAGAAAAATAAAACATACAAACATGCCTATTCCCATAAGACAGTGAGGCGGCACTCAGAGCCCTCTCTGTGGGCACACATGCCGTCGCCCCAGTCCTAGGCCTTCAGCTGGGTTTTATAAAACCTTTTCGCTTTAGGCCTCCGCCGCCATGTGCAAAAAAAAAAAGGTTCAATCAGTCAATTTCAACTTCTCGCAGTAAAAAAAAAAGATCTTGCAAAGTTGGAATTGATTGATTGAACTTTTTAGTCCCACATAGTCTGCCATTACCACCGCAGCCATGCCCACCCAATGGGCCACACCCAGCCAATGGGCCACGCCCAGCCAATGGGCCACACCCACCCAATGGGCCGGGTGGGCCACACCCACCCGGCACTCGATAATGCATCAATGGGTTTTAGGTTGCAGTTTGGGCACTCAATCTCTAAAAGGTTCGCCATCACTGCCATAAGAGGTCCACTGTCTACTTTAGTCCAAGACCTGTGGGGAAAGCCATTTTTAAAAAGCCTATTTAAATGAGAATATGGTTGGGGTATACAAATTCCTGGAGGGATGCTGTTCCAGAAAACAGGTGCTGCAACAGAGAAGGGCCTCTTCCAGGTTCTCATCAGATGATACTATCTGATTGATGGGACATAGAGCAAGCCAGCTCTGTCCAATTGTACATAATGAATGAAACTACTTGAACTAACAGCTCCTCATGACATGAAGGGCTTTATAGCAGCATCTTGAATTGCACCCAACACCTAATTGGCAACCAGTGCAGCTCATGAAGTATTAGCATGCTCATAACAGCCGAGCCACTCCTTTTTGGACCAGCTGCAGCTTCTGGTGGAATTCAGTGGCCATATAGAGTGTGTTGCAATAACCCATAAACAAGGTGACTAAATGATTGTCTGGAGGGCCTCCTGATCTCAACATGGACATCAGAAGTGCACAACATGAATCTGGGTGAAGGCCTTCCTGCTCACAGCTGCTACCTGCCCTTTGAACAAAAAGCTCTGAGACCAAAAATATCGCCCCAATTGACCACCAAAAATGGAAAATGAAACTCCATTCAGGACTGAAGCTGGAAATTCTTCAGGTTACTCAATCTTGATGTCAGGAGTTTGGGTCAGACTCTCGTTTCTTGCCAGCACCAAGTGGAATCATCCACAGAGAAAGAAGAACCACTGCAATAGGGAGATCCCACTTTTAATCCCTATAGGCCAGGGGTGTCAAACTGGTGGCCTGTGGGCCGGATGCATCATGTGCAGGCCACGCCCACCCCGGCTCCACAAAGGCAAAAAATGTTGCAATACGCCATGATACGTCACGTGGCGTGATCGAGTTTGACACCCGTGCTATAGGCAACCCATAAGAAAACTCTCATCAATGACATTGAAATATATGGCTCCAATTGTTACAATTATCTGTAGGATTGCTACTATGAGTATGATAACTGTTTTCTGATCCCTGAGACAAAATAGCCAACTAAATATTTTGATCTAATAAGGTATGCCAAGAATGGGAAAGAAAAGGATATTTGCATCTCTGCCTATTATTCTGCAGCCTATGATTGTCTTAAGGTAGACATGAAGATGCATCTGTTGATTACTAAGAAAATAAAACCATACTGCAAAAATATTACCAGGTAAATGAGATGTATAGACATCAAGGTGTGCAATTTTTTTCCTCCTACCCCTGGAACATATCAGTCCAGGAATCAGTCACAACATGTCAAGGCAAGAGCCAAAGTCAGCTGGAGTTTGCAAAAAATACAAAGCAAAAAAAAAGGCTTGATTAATAAAATGCAGGACCATTGCTTGGGATTGAAAGACTTAATACAATATAGCTCTCTTGCTCGCAGTTCAGTTTAAAGGATCACACATGCAAATAAGCTTCAATCTCAAGAAGCTGGCAGCAAATCCAGTGCTGCCAGCGATGGGATTTGACACTATTTATCCCCTGCCAATTTTAATACTTCCATGAAGTTCATTTCTGTTTTGCTATTCCTTTCCCATTATGTCCAAGGAAAGAGCTACTACCTGTTAGATCATTCGATTGAAAGATCTAAATTCTGTCACTCATTCTTTCACACATGCTCCATGCATTTATGACAGCCAAAAATACATCAGGTTTGTCTA
>NW_015387245.1:150598-163557 GCF_001527695.2 Protobothrops mucrosquamatus | reverse complement strand
TCCTCTAGTTATAGCTTGAAAGATATGCGACGGAATCACCCAGAGTGGTAGCCTAACATTAAATTTGAAAAAATATTTTTGCCAGACTCTTAGCAGTGCAGACCTTATTATATGATTTCTAAAAGTTTTGTCAGTTTTTTTCTGCATAAAAAGATAGGCATGCCACCCAAAGTACAAGTCCCAACCTTCGACATTCAAAATCCTTTTGTTAGACAAGTTGATCCAATCAGTCATCCAAGTTAATGCACAAGAATCATAATAAAGCGTCAAATTTGGTACTTTAAGTCCTCCACGTTCTCTAGTGTCCTGAATAATCTTAAATTTAACTCTCGCCTTCTTGCCTTCCCAAATAAAACGATTCAAATCTCTCTGCCATTCCTTCAAGTTAGTTTCATTCTTTAAAATAGGTATCATCTGAAATAAAAAGAGAAACTTAGGCAAAATAGTCATTTTAATAGCCGCTATATGACCCAGCAACGAAAGCTGTAATTTTTTCCACAATGATAAGTCCTTTTGTACCAATTTCCACAATCTTTCGTAATTGTTCTGGTAAAGTTTCGCATTGGATGATGACAAAAAAATTCCCAAATATGATTGGAAAATGTTGAAAGAAGCTTTTTTTAAAAAAAAAAAAAAGGAGGGAGAGAGAGAGAGAGAGAGAGAGAGAGAGAGAGAGAGAGAGAGAGAGAGAGAGAGAGAGAGAGAGAGAGAGGGGTAATCACTCTTCATGTAGCTCTGCCAATTACTGACCTAGAGCTATTGTTTCTAAAAAGTATTTCATTTACCTTTAGGAACAGCTTTGCAGAAGATTGAAGTCTTTTCAAACAACTTTTTTATGTTCAGGGATGGAAGATTCCTAAGCAATCAACTGGTGCTGCTGACACAGCTGTCATGATTTAGAGAAAATGTTCGAGTAGGTAGCCCTAGTTTAACAGAAAATATCATTATACTTAGGAAAGGCGAAAATCAGCAACAGACAGATTTTCCTCTTCAGCCATGGTAAAGGTTTTCTTTCAGATGTGCCCTCATGTGGAAAAGTGGAGGAAAATAATTCTTCCAGCAAATGCCCACAATGGATTTTCTCTCACACATTTTCTCTCATTCATCCATGTACCACTTACAAACAACTCTCTCTCTCTCTCTCTCTCTCTCTCTCTCTCACACACACACACACACACACACACACACACACACACACACACTTCTAAAATTGTACCATTCATTAAGGTGGAAAACAAAACAAATAATTCGACTAACAAAATATTTTTTTCCTTCAACCTTCTTCAAGATGGATGTTGAATCCCATGTAATCTTGTTAGAATTAAATATTCCAAACTGCAAGATTACATATGATTAGAAAGGGCCATTTAGTCAACTCAGTTCAAAGCAGGAATCCCAGCTGAAGTATCTATGATAAATAGCTGTCAACCTTCTGTTGTGTGTAAGATATTATGAGCCACGGTGGAGCAGTGGTTAGAATGAAGTATTGCAGGCTAACTCTGCCCACTGCCAGCAGTTCGATCCTAACTGGTTCAAGGTTGACTCACCTTCCACCCTTCTGAGGTCAGTAAAATGAGGACTTAGATTGTTGGATATGCATCAGTGGAACAGCTTTGTCTCCCAGAGTTGTGGGTGCTCCATCACTAGAGGTTTTTGAGAAAAGATTAGACAACCATTTGTCCAGGATGCAATAAGGACTCCTGCTTTGGGCAGGGGGTTGGACTAGAAGACCTCCAAGTCCCTCCAAGCATTATGATTCTATGTTCTATAATCCTTTGTATTCTTTCTAACCAGTATTTTTCTTTCCTTGCTGAGGGTGCTTGAAATAAAACTCAAAACAACAGCTTATAAAACATTATAATAAAAGAGGAGAGAAGACTGAAGTATTTTGTTCTGACCTTCAAACAAAACTTTTGGGATATAATGTTTTGTTTTCAATTTAAAATACTCAAAACTCAAGGTTAAAACTGCCAGTTTCAGAGTTTAGAAGTTATGATCTAGCCTCACACCACGATTCTTGGAACACACGTGTATACACCTACACAGTGTGTTTCAAAGTCCATCACACAGAATAGCTTTTTCAAGATGGAAACACTTTGAGGTCAAAACAATTTCTAGTGGTCATCCAATATATCATTTTATAAAAACGTTACTGACTCAAGTGGGCTGAAAATTTCTGCCAGAGTTTTGTGGAATCAAAAAGTGGAATCAAGACATAGCAATCTGTAATCTGTTCTGCTAGTCAGTCCAGCTAGGAGGTTTCATGGACAAAGCAAGTGTCATCAGGAGCATAAGGACTCATCAAAAAAGCGATCCCTGGCAGATAATAAATCAAACAACAGTAGTCCTCAGGTTATGATGGCAATTGGGATAGAAATTTCTGTCATGTGATGCGGTCCTAGCAGTGGGAAGCCTGCAGTCCCAGTTGCTGTTGTGCTCCTGGGACTATGTGGGTCATAAACAGGAAAGGGCAGGAGTCCCTGGCAAGAAATTCAGGGCAGTTTGCAGGTGCTGTGGGGGAGCCTCTGGAACGAGTATGTGGGCGCTGCAGGGGATGGAGGTGCTGTGGGTAGGCATTATAAAACGGGGTGGGGGAGTGTTGCACAGGTGCTGCAGAGGGCAGGGTATGTCATGAGTAGATGTTATGAAGGAGGGTGCTTGATTGTCTCAGGCAATGCAGATGCCACAGGCAGGCAGAATGGAGCACAGGTAGGAAAAAAGTTTCAGGAGCCAGAATAACTTCTAACTTCCTGCAGGCTTCTCCATAATTTTGCTTGTGGAAAGCTGAAAGGGAACCTCAGAAATCACGATCAGGTCACTGTGGATTTCTGTGATATGATTATTATGAGCTGGCACCGAGCACCTGCATTGTAACAGTGTGACCGTGAGGATGCTACAATAGCCCACACTCTGAGGACCAGTCATAAATAGCCCTCATTCAGCATCGTCATAACTTTGAACAGTCACCAAAGTAGTGGTTGCAACTTGAGGATTACTTGTACAAAAATAGCATCAGGAGAATGGTCTAAAATTCCAAGAGTCAAAGAAAGCCACAGGGACCGGCTTTAAATTGATTGATCCATTTCTTCTAAAGCTAACGTATTTGTGGATTGCTTGCAGAAGTCTAAATATAATACTAGCTAGATTCTTAGTTTGGGGGGAGGGAGAGAATGAGTTAGGAACTAAGTGGGATTGAGAATAAATAGAGAACCCGTTTTCCCTGCCTATTTTTTTCAAATAAAAAATATTTTCCCCTCCAGCTGCAATTTACTGATGCCGTTTAATTTTCCCCCATTATGGTTGCAATTTATGGGAAGAGAAACAGTAATCGGCAGCAAAAAAATGGTACATGAGAAAAGCAATTTCTCTGGGTTTATACACTGTTTAAAAGCAGTTCAAAATTCAGCCCAACAGGCAGGACTGAATACAATTTGGCTAGTTAGATTTTTTTTAACAGTGGCAATATATAAATGTTAGAGATTTTTGCTTTTTTAAAAAAAGTTATTTAATAATATTGCAAACAGTTCTTATACGAGGCAAAATAGGCCTTTTGAATGACAGCCCTGAGTTTGTGCAATTCTCTTCATGGAAAGATTTATAGGGACAAATACAGTGGTGGGATTCAGCCGGTTCGCACCAGTTTGGCAGAACCGGTAGCTAATTTTTTTGTTGCCCAGGCCCAGAATGGACTTCCGGAAGCAGCATCCACACAGAGAACTGATTGTTCACATATTTGAATCCC
The DNA here is from genome assembly GCF_001527695.2 of Protobothrops mucrosquamatus. Classification (NCBI taxonomy): domain Eukaryota; kingdom Metazoa; phylum Chordata; class Lepidosauria; order Squamata; family Viperidae; genus Protobothrops; species Protobothrops mucrosquamatus. Next base: position 159,815 of record NW_015387245.1, on the reverse strand, counting down.
ACCACTGGACAAATACTATAATATTTTGTGCCAAGTAAATACTTTATTATTGTCACCAATATTTTAGCACTCATTATAACTTTTCAAGAATTTCATAATTAATTAATTAATAAATTAATTAATTACAAAATTAATTAGAAGAGAGAGAAAGGTGCTGTGATAATCACTCTTTGCTGCCATCTCATTCAGATGAAGTTCTCTCATACAGGGTTAATCTCACTCCAGTGTCCATTGTTGCACAAAGTTTGGTCGTAAACGTTCATATCGGTCATATCCTTTTTTATTTTTTTTATTTTTTTATTTAGTAATTTTTTATTACCATTGTATTTGCAAATGGTCACTAAGCAAGTTAGCTGCTAAACAAGGAGTGGGTGTATTGCATCCTCATATGATATGTAGATGATACCAAGCTGGCAGGAATAGCCAACACTCCAGAAGACAGGCTTAAGATACAAAAGTATCTTGACAGACATGAACATTGGGCACTATCTAACAAAATGAAATTCAATGGTGAAAAAAATAAGGTTCTAAATTTAGGCAAGAAAAACCAAATGCACAGGTATAGTTTAGGAGGTACCTTGTTCAATAGTAGTAACTGTAAGTGGGATCTCGGAATCCTAGTGGACAATCACTTAAATAATATGAGCCAGCAGTGTGCTGCAGCTGCCAAAAAAGTCAACACAGTGCTAGGCTGCATTAATAGAGGGATAGAATCAAGATCACGTGAAGTGTTAATACCACTTTACAATGCCTTGGTAAGGCCACACTTGGAATACTGCATCCAGTTTTGGTCACCACGATGTAAAAAAGATATTGAGACTCTAGAAAGAGTACAGAGAAGAGCAACAAAGATGATTAGGGAACTGGAGACTAAAACTTACAAGGAATGGTTGCTGGAATTGGGTATGTCTAGTTTAATGAAGAGAAGGACGAGAGGGGACATGATAGTAGTGTTCCAATATCTCAGGGGTTGCCACAAAGAAGAGGGAGTCAAGCTGTTTTCCAAAGCACCTGAAGGCAAGACAAGAAGCAACAGATGGAAACTAATCAAGGAGAGAAGCAACCTAGAACTAAGGAGAAACTTCCTGACAGTTAGAACAATTAATCAGTGGAACAATCTACCTCCAGAAGCTGTGAATGGTCCAACACTAAAGTCTTTAGGAAGAAATTGGACAGCCATTTGTCTGAATTGGTAGGGGGTTGGACCAGATGACCTCCAAGGTCCCTTCCAACTACTACTACTACTACTACTACTACTACTACTTCTTCTTCTTCTTCTTCTTATTATTATTATTATTATTATTATTATTATTATTATTATTATTATTATTATTATTATTATTATTATTATTATTATTATTATTATTATTATTATCCTTGCTATTGTTCCTGTTCCTGTTGTTGGTACTGCTGTTTATTTTTTATCCTTATTATTCTGTTGTTGTTTTTTGATGTTTTATCTATTTCATTATATGCTGTCACATATTTGTACACCATCCCAGTGAGCTGGGATTATTGAATGGTTTAGAAGTACAACAAACAGACCAATAAAATTATTGCTTTTTTGTTTTGTTTCTAGATATGGCAGGATATTAAATTCAGTTGATTAAGTTTGTGTCTCTGCATATTTTCTGAGCAGAAAAAAATGTTGTTTTGTTATTTTCCAGGAGATGAGAGCGATAGAATGCACTGTTAATCACAATGGCAACATTCTGATCAATAAATAATTATGTCGTCCCTAATTCATGATTTATTGGCATGAACATGGTCTAGCTTTGGAGTTTCAGTTTTAGCAAGCTAAAAAAAAAAGCAGCAGGAAATATGTCATCAAACAATAATTGCTTCTGAAAATAAGCAACATGTGCTGGTAATAAAATGACCACCTTTGGGGTTTGTTTCATTTAAAGAAGCCCTTTAAAAATATTTTTGTGTCTAGTGGATATCAAAAATAAAAGGACAGAATTAAAAATGATTAGAAGTATGAGCTCAGAGAAGTATTGGTCCCTCATAAATCAGAAGGAAGGTGTTACTTCCTCAAATAAGGTCTCCAGTAACAAGCTTTGCCTGTTCATGGAAACAGTTATGGGTCAGTCATCAGAGATTTTTCAAGGATAAAATAGAATCTAAGACATAATTAGTGTTTGTCGCATAATTAGTGTTGTCCCTTAAGCCTAAACTAAGAAATAGACCTAAAGATTGAATGATGAAGCACAGCATTCATCATTGGGGTGTCAGAATCAGCAGGATGGGAGATGCAGTATTGTGATATAAGGCCCACCCCGTTGAACAAGAGTTACTGTTATTTATTTAGAAGATTTATATGGCCACCCACTCACTCTCAGTGACTCTGGGTGGCTTACAAACAATAAAAAATACAATATAAAAGAATAAAAATAAGTAACACTCCCTCTCCCCTGGCGACAACACACAATCAAATAAGCTACTTAATGGACACTATTCCAATCTGGGTTCTCCAGGCCCATTGGCAGAACCAGGTCTTCAGAGCCTTGCAGAAAAGTGTCCAAGTGGGGCCGGTCTAATCTCTAACGGGGATGATGTTGTTGCTCTTACTTTGTTTTTGCGTGCATCCACACACCTGGAGTGAACACCGCTAAATTTAGTTCTTGAAAACAAAATAATGTGGATTAAAAAAAGAGTGTTTCAAAATAAAACACTACAATAGAACAAGCAAAGTTGTAAGCAAAGTTGTTTTTCATAAGTCTTTTCAAATTTTTTCCAATGTAAGATGATACGATTATAGGTAGTCCTCAACTTACAACAGTTTGTTTAGCGACTGTTCAAAGTTACAAGGCACTGAAAAATTTAATTTATGACCATTTTCCACAGTTACAACTTTTGCAGCATCCCCATGATGATGTGATCCAAATTCAGATGCTTGGCAGCCGGTTCATACTTATGACCGTTGCTGTATCCCAAGGTCATGTGATCACCTTTTGTGACCTTCTCACAAGCAAAGTCAATGGGGAAGCCAGATTCACTTAACAACTCACAACTAACGTATCAACTGCAGCAATTCAGCAAGAAAGGTGGTAAAATGGGGCAAAATTTGCTTAGCAAATGTTTTCCTTAACAACATAAATTTTTGGCTCAATTTGGTCATACGTCGAGGACTACCTGTATTTAAAATGAAAAGGTGATAAAATTAATGATCTCATTTGCTTCAGTGATCGTCAGTCCTGTCCCAAAGTACTTCTGCTAAGGAACAACTACCAGAACCATAGACTGTACTTCTCCTTCCTGTCATTTTAAAAAATATATGTTCTCCTGCTTGTCTCCCAATGCTTAGTCAGTGAGCAAGGAGTCATAAAATGCAGCATTGTTCATCTTCCCTTCCCACTGCCTGATGACTGTGCCAAATATATGATTCAACTTAAAATGTGGGAAGCAGTAGGGCCAAGGTGATTAGAAGCCCATAATCTTTAATTAAAATCCCATGGCTGCTGCATCCAATTTCTGAGCCAGTATCTCTTCAAACTTTTTACACAGAAAGAAAAAAATGTGGAATAAATGGGCCAGAGAATATTCAGAATTCTAATGCTTTCGAGTTTTATTTTCTTAGATTTTAAGTGGACTACTTCCACAGTTTCCTGTAATCCTTATCTTTGATACATTAAATATGAAATTATGTTTCGTTTTGTTTTTGTTTTTAAAAGACGTACAGTCTAAAATACCTTGTACTAGCATACTATTCTCTAGATGGTTACTAAGGCTATAATTCTAGCCACTCAATTCAATTCAGTTTATTGCGATCATAGGCCGGTAGAGATATTAAACAAAACAAAGTTAAAGACAGAATAAAAATATATTTGTAAAACAGCCTAACTGACATCTATAAGTGAGATCCAGGGTACAGCTTGTATTAAATTATAATGTAAACACTAAAATTATATTAAATATGATAGCATCTAAAATTACAATAAACCAATAGTATCTGAAATGTTACTGTCAACAGAGTCACAATTTCAAAATTTAAAATGAAGTAAAATGAATTACAATTAATGCATTGTGGGAGATTGATCCATTGATTAGGGTATAATTCCCAGCAGGCTGAATAAATATTACAGGGGCTGTGGTTCTAACTTGTCTAGAGAGCATAATGTTGGATTATAGGCAAGTTAGAGTAATGAACTGACATGAAGTTGGCAACATCACTCTATTAGACAACAGGTATGGTAGCCCAACTATCCTCTTCTAGGAGGCCAATCTTATCCCATGTGCTGCCTTTCTAGCAATTAAGAGTACCACCGGTATCACCACCATTTCCAGGGAGTTCTCTGCTCCATCTATATGCTGAGGCAATTCTCTGTCCCTCTCTTGTGAAACCTGGGTGAGTATATTTCTTTCTGGCAGTGCAGGCGAAATGACCCTAGGTGTAAGGCCACATCCAGCTGTAGGTTGTATCATATCCATGCTGCAAAATCTGCATAATTCTTAGCTGGTAGCGAAGAAAGATGTAGAACATAGAATAATAGAGTTGGAAGGAACCTTGGAGGTCTTCTAGTCCAACCCCCTGCTCAAGCAGGAGATCCTTTACCATTTCAGACAAATGGTTGTCCAGTCTCTTTTTGAAAGCCTCCAGTGATGCAGCATTCACAACTTCAGAACTTCTGTTCCTTTGGTTAATTGCTCTAGCCGTTAGGAATTTTCTCCTTAGTTCTAGGTTGCTTCTCTATTGTTTCTTGTCTTGCCTTTTTGTGCTTTGGAAAATAGTTTGACTCCCTTGTCTTTGTAGGAACCCAGCAAATATTGGAATACTGAATTGTCACTGAGAGCTGCTCTCGATTTTGACAGCCAACATGAGGCATCTCTAATAGGGATGATCATTTATTGATTAATTTGTCATATTTGTATATCATACAGTCCCAGTATGGCAGCAGAACCCTTTGAGTAGGATGTTTAAGTCAGGGGTAGGATGTGGGGCTGAATGAACAAGGATGCACAAACCATTCATTTCACTATGTGCATAAATGCCTGCATTTAATTGCCATTCACACAGAGAATCTGTTCATGTGTTAATTCGATATGGGCACCTGGGAGTGGATAGCAAGCATCCCTCATTCTCACCATCCTATCTTCAAAGTAATGTATGGAAAGTATGACAATGATATAGAAAAACTCATTGGGTGCTTTTTACACTGTAAATATGCAGCCTATACTTCAAAAGGAAAATGTATTGGATTCTAATTTTCTATGGGGGTTTAATGCTGATTCACACAGCTTCTTTTCTTTTCTCCAGTAATGATTTATACAGACTGGCATACTGTAGGTGGCCAGATGCAAAAGAAGGGAACTTTCACATCTTCCCCACTTCTGTGGAAGAATCTGTCAATTCTCCTCTTTTGGGTCCAGTAACTACGATGACTAGAAAAACACCCCTATAATTTCAGCAATGACTGCATGATTATTTTTTTTAAACCTGCTAGCAGGCACAGCCATATATATCTATACATATAATTATCATGACTTATGCAAAACAGTTGGAGAAGGAAACAAACGAATGAAAATGGTTGTGTTAAGAAGCAGAAAACTCTGGATCCAGTTATGTTTGCTAACAATATTGGTCCAGGCAAAACCCTGATACAAATATCAAAGTTTTGCTTAGGAAAAACCTCTGAAGGAGTTCACGATATGAATAATTTCTTAGGGATTTTCAAACATCTTAGCCATGTTATAAATATTCTTTTTTTAAATGAAGCTAGTTGAGCTTTGCCTGTTTTGGAAAAGTGGTAATTGATAGGCTCAGGGTACATTTGGAGAAATTTCTCCAAATGTTTACCAAAAAAGTAAAATAATAAATTACTGATTAGCAATAAGGTAGTAACTAATGTTAGAAAATTCCTATAAATGCCAGCCAACCACTTCATGCTCAAATGAGTTTAGCACTGACTTCTGATTACTGCACTTTCCTCAAGGAGCTGCATCATCTTCCTTTCTGCCCAGATGACCCACACTGCACCAGGGGACCCTTGGCAAATTTGTCCTCTGAGTAAACAAGATGCTCTTTCCTTAGTATTTTCTCCCAGAAATGGTCTTATTGCAGCATCCTGCTTCTCATCAAGAACTGGTCATTTGTGATTGCCATCTAGGTGCTCCCAAAGATTTGTCATTTTTGCAAAATAATAGAATAGCAGAATTGGAAGGGACCTTGGAGATTTTCTAGTCCAACCCCTTGTTCAGCATTTCCTTTCCCACTCTGAAATACTAATGTCAGGGCAGTCTTTTTATGTTTACCTTTCATTTATGTAAAAATCTTCGATAAACATTTGAGAGGGAGAAGGAAGGAGGGAGAGGGAGAGGTGGAGAGGGACAGAAGAGGTGTGGAGAGAGAGAGAGAGAGAGAGAGAGAGAGAGAGAGAGAGAGAGATCTCCAATACAATGGGACATTGCTTAGATCAGAGGTCCTCAACCTTGGCAACTTTAAGACTTGTGGACTTCAACTCCCAGAATTCCTCAGCCAGTTTGCTGACTGAGGAATTCTGGGAGTTGAAGTCCACAAGTCTTAAAGTTGCCAAGGTTGAGGACCCCTGGCTTAGATGACCAGTAACAGCACTAGTGAAATTAGTCTCCTGAATTGCCCTGAGGTGGTCAAAATTCCATTCCATCAAACGTGAACCTCACATACCACATTTTTCCATGTATAAGACACTACTTTTTTCTGCAAACACCCTGTTCAAAAATCAGGTGCATCTTATACAAGTGAAGCATCTTATACACGAAAAAATAATGGTAACCTCCACAGCCCAGGGCATGCCTCTGTGGGTTGCCATGCCGCCTGGTGCAGGTGTCAAGCCCCTGTGGCTTGCCACTAATGGGAGGAGGGAGGGGGCAAGATCGTCGGCCGGCCGAACTTCTGGATTTGCCAGCTCAGCTGTTCGGTGCTCCACCCGAACAGCTGATCGGCGCCGAGAAACTCGCATGCCAGAGCGTCTTATACAAGGGTGCATCTTATAGATGGAAAAATACGGTATTATCTTCAGATTAAACTAATGGAAGTAGAAGTTAGAAGGCTGGGGTTGTGATAGAGAGAAAACCCATCCAGGAAAGATAGTTGCAGTTTTAAAGAGTGCAATAAATTAAGTGACCTCACTGAAGTTTATATAGAAATGAAATTTCCCATATTCCTGGCTTCTTTCATCATTATACATTATGCATGGCCTCTCTGAAGAGACAAATTGCCATTCTTTTCATCTGCTGATTCTGCAAAGAATAGCTGGTTGTACAATTGCTAGTTTTAAAGGAATATTTCTCCTTATATTTATAGCTCATTACAGTCACACAGCCCTATCTGGGATATTTAATTATACAAATATATTACTGCTATTTCTGAGTAATTGGTTCTAGCTTGCTTTCAATCACAGAGCAAGTAAGATACCTAGAAGACCACTGATACAGATGTTGGCTACAACAGAGGTCCCCAACCTTTTGGGCACCAGGGACCGGTTACGTGGAGAGAGGTTTTTCTGCAGACCGGAGGGGGCGTAGTTGTATGTACTGCCTGCATCCTATGGATGGGGCTTTCCTTGTTTGTGCGGACCAGTTGCTGGCATGCCGTGGCCCGGTACTGGTCCATGGACCGGGGATTGGGGACCCCTGGGCTACAACTAGATTTGACTAGATGCCATCCGCATGTGGACAGGAAGTGAAATGCACAATAGAATCCTTTTCAAAAGTTCTCAGTAAGGCTGATCCCTGTCTACATAGAAGTTAATCTTATATGTAATTCTCTAGTTTAGCATTCCTGCATCTCCTCCTCCTTAGGTAACGAAGCTATATTGTGCAGTTCTTACAAGCAGATATTTTTCCAGAAAAGTCTTAAGAAAGTCAACAAGTTTTGTTCCATTGCATTCGCCCTCATAAATCAATGGTAAATTTACCTGAGCATGGATTGGTTGGCTGGCATTTATGGGAATTTTCCAATGATAGTTAGGATCTTAGTACTTATCAATAATTTATTACTTTACTTTTTTTGGACTTTATCCATAAATCTTTCTCAATTCTATGCTTTCTTTCATCCCTCCGTTTGCTTTATTTCTTTTGAATGCATTTTTGTTGGTTTATTTTTGAAGTTGGTCTCTGAATGAAAGAAAATAAACAGAATGCATTTGATTTCTTTTTCAATGTAGCTTTAGGCAAGGCTAAAAAAAGAAATCGCAAAATAAATTTACAAAAACAAAGAAATGAACACAGAACTAAAAATGAGCCACGATCAACATTCCCCAACTTGGAAAGGTGACACTAGACAGAGAATTAGTGGCCAATCTAAGTGGCCAAGTTCCAGACAAGGAGAAAGAGATAGAGAAATGGAGGCTATTTATGACCTCGCCCTCAGGCCACAGCAGTTTTCCATTAAGACTAAACACATAACAATATATCAGTGCAACAAGGAGGTTGTCTAGAGAGCGAAGAGGAGAACCATCCCAGAGTTTTGTAGCAGAGCACAGAGTCTTGACACACAGTGCAGACAAGTTCTGGTTGGAGATCGTCAAGCCAAGAGAAGACATCACATGTTGAGGATGATCTAGCTCTAGTTTTCCTGTAGTGACTTTCTTCTAAATATACCTAGTTTAGTGCAGGAATCCCCAACCCCCAAGCTGCAGCCCACTACCGGGCCACAGTCCATTCAGAAGTAGGCCACACAAGCTTGTGCAGCTCCGCTTGTGTGCGTGGTGACTGGTGCTCACACATGAAGCTCTTTTTGCATGAGTGTGTGTGCCTGCCGCTCACACAGAACCATTCCCTTCCCACCCTGCTGGGCTGCCAAGCCAAAAAGGTTGGGTGCCACTGGTTTAGTGTACTGGTAAGATTTTGGAGGGAATTAGATTCATTCTTTGTTCAACTAGGGTCGAGTCTTTCATTCTCAGGCCAACCAAGCAAGAGAGTGGGACAAAATGAGTAGACACCTGCCCCCATGGTTATTTACAAGGGGCAAAAGAAAATGTGACAAAATGTGTATCATGATGCTATGAGGCAAAACCCATAACCTCCCTACTTGCATTCTGTTGTGTCCTGAGCCTGCAAAAGCAGGCTCGGGACGTTGCAAGAGTCCCGGGCATTTGCAAAAGCTGCCCGGGACCAGACTGAGTGGCGCCGGCCTTGCGCGCATGCGCAAGGCGGGAAAAGACCGCCTTATGATTGGTTGGATTTGCCCGGGGATCAGAAGGTATAAATAGAGGCCTGCGTGCCTCTGCTCGGGTTG